>NC_031983.2:2960120-3260120 GCF_001858045.2 Oreochromis niloticus
TATACAACATGCCACAGTCACTTTCTTCACAAGTGCTTACTATCTAACATTCACACTCTGATGGATGCATCGGAGAGCAACTTGGGGTTAGTATCTTGCACACAGACTGGGGGAGCCAGGGATCAAACCGCCAACCTTCCGATCAGTAGATGACCAGCTTGACCTCCTCAGTGGCGGTTAGTTGTTTGGCTAGTTGCAGTCAAACAGGAAAATCTAGCTGTTCGCTGTAATTTTGGGGTTTGTAAAGCACTTTATAAATGAGGATTGTGTGGAAGAGAGCCTTTATCCGTGTAGTGTTTCATGTCCTCTTTAACCTTAAAAAAAGCTGTGGAGGAGGAGGAGGAGTGGGCCAAAATGCCTCCTGAGATCTGTGCTAACCTGGTGATCAACAACAAGATCACAAAGATCTTACCACTGTTCTCGCTAACAACCTGTCTGCACCAAGTACTAAGTTGTGTTTTGTGATTAAAACACTTAATTCACTCAGTGGCATATGAATCAATTTATAACTTCTATGTAACCTGTTTTTGTGTGTGTGTGATTTTTAGTTGATATAATTTCTCTCTCCATTAAAATGAAACTCCCATCAAAATGAGAGATTCTTCATTGATTAGTGTGTGCTCTGTATGCACTCACATCAGAGAGGGTATTTGATGCATCATTTAACTCTTCAGCACAAAGTGGATTAATTATGTTCTGCGTACTAACAGACATTGCTAGATAAGCCAAAAGCATAAAAAATAATAGCAAAATGCAACACACCTTTGTGTGTGTGTGTGAGTGTGTCCAAACCTTTGACCGTACTGTGTGTGGTTGTGGACAGATGGCTGCAAAATCTCCATGTAAACAAATTTTTAGTGTATCCCATTTCTGTAAATCTAAATTTGGTCTCATGTTTTGTGTAATCCAGTGTGCTCAGCCATTCACTCTGCTTGATGTCAGCGCTGGATGCTACCATTTGAATGTAAAATCAATTAGTGGAGCCACATGTTGAGTTTTTTTTTCTTCTCATTGTTTCTGTTGAGTGTAGTAGTTTACACATTCAGAGTCTCTTAGGTTTGATGCTAGGAGAGGAAACAAACCCTCTGGGTTGGGGGTGTAAGTCCAAGCATCTGGTCTAAAAATCTGCCAAATCAAACATGCAGAGTTACCCATTATGGCCAATGTGAAAGTAGCTCTTATTCTTTCTATGGAGAATCATTTCTTAGCTTTATTGTAATTAATAAAGATATAGTAGAAGAATTCTTGCAAACAAACTTTGTCTTACTGGAAAGTCTAACGAGTACTTCCAGGTGATGTTGAAGAATTACCTCGAGCTAACATAATGGTCACACAACACTGAACAAAATCCAACCACCTGGGGACAGCATAAATGTGGAGGGTTGCATCAGAACAGTTATTCAGGGTAACATTTTTGCCAGATGAAAAATTCTGATCATCAAGAATGTGCATGTCACCAGTCCATGTCAACAGCACTGGTGACATGGACTGTCACCAGTGCTGTTGACCAGCAGGGTAGAAGATCCACTGAGGCAACGCCTGAGAAGTCAAAGGAGGAAGATGATGCTGAGAAAAGACTGCCAACATTATTCAGTGTAAGAAGAATGTTCAATTTTGTAATAATACTACTAATGTTTTGATATAACATGTTTTGGACCACGCGGACTTCCATATGTTCCACACGTATCAGCTGACGGGCAGATGATCACGTGACGATCATCTGATTCCTGATCAGACAAACGACAGATTTTTCAGGTAACGTGTGTTATCGCTCTGATGTTAGACTCATGTAACTACGGATTTGTAATTCCCGATCATGTGCGGAACATTTCCGAGACTGTGCAGTATTACGTGTAAACGCCACTACACGTGAAATATTCCGCTCCGGTCGACTTGCTTCACTTGTTAGCATTAGCAACTACTTCCGATCATTTACTAAAGTATAGTTTTGGACACTAATGACTGTTTATACTTGGCCCTTTCTGCATAGGAAGACGGACAGATTATTAAGATACAAATATTTATCGGAGGAGGCATTTGACATAAGCTGCGCACACTTATTTGTTAGTTTTTACTTTTCCAACCTGTATTTCTCTCACACACACTCAGTGAGACCTTACTACTATGAGGCTGGTCATTCTCGACGACTATGATCTGGCCAGTGAGTGGGCAGCAAAATACATCCGCAACAGAATAGTCCAGTTTAAGCCTTCTGCTGACAGATTCTTTACTCTGGGCTTGCCAACAGGTGAGTCGCTTTCACCAAAACAACAATACTCATGTTGAGAAAAATGAGTCCTGAAATATAAAGTCTGTGTTTCCCCACTAAGCAGGATTTGTCTCATTTCTCACAGGTAGCACTCCTTATGGCTGTTACCAGAAGTTAATTGAATACTACAGACATGGTGATATTTCATTCAAATATGTGAAAACCTTTAACATGGATGAGTATGTCGGTGAGTTAAAGGATAACTGACTCAGCTTTTTCCTCAGTATTAGTTGTGCAACTCTTTGTGGGCTTTTCGGAGAAAATGATTTTGAGGTGGGGCCGTTTACTGGGAGACAAAATCAGAATTTCAGCAGTGTAAAGTAGCGGCTTGGCAGCTGGCTCAAGTCTGGTGACCGTGTGAACTGTGATTAATGAGCTGCATTAAAGTCAATATGTCATAGTTGACAACAGAAACAAAAATGTCACAACCAGTTTTAAAACAGACCCACAAACGTTTCTCATCTTATCAATAGTGTTACAGCCTCACAGGCTCAAATCAGACCTACTTGATTCTCTGGTTTAACCCTCAAATGCTTACCTAAAAGCAGATAATGCATAAGCTTAAAGGAAATGGCATCAAAAGAGTTTGTTGCTCTATAAAAAGCTCCCCATAAAGGTAGGATATCATATTTTTCATCACTGATTCGAGGAAATAGAACAACTGTGGGTTTCTCTTCAGCTCTGTAGCCAGACTGATAACGAGTTGGTGCTCTGTTGAGCCAAACATTCCTTTAACCTTAACTAGAAATGACCTTCTTGAAATTCCTCAGAAATAAAATTGTAACCATTTGGGGAAAAAAATATTCATAATTGATATTTACCTATTGATATTTATTTAGACTCTTTCTCTCTGATAACATCCTCCACTGTGTCTGTTAGACCCCGTTCCTACAAGACTGCTTAATGGCGCTTACATGTGCAGCACCTATGCCGGGGCCTCGTCTCGGTAGGACGTGCCCGGCCAGAACACCTTATCCAGGAGGCGCCAGCCTTAGCCGTCTCCTTTCGATGTCGTGTAGCGGCTCTACTCTGAACCCCTCCTGAATGACTGAACTTACCCTGTCGCCCATCCACCTTTCGGAGAAAGCTAATTTCCTCTGCTTGTATCTGCGATTTCATTCTAATAGTGTTAACAAAAAGATGAGGCACAGATGAACAGATTTATGCAGCCGTCTCTTACCAGGTGGCAGAAGACACAATAATTTAGTGGCATTGGGCATCAATTAAAATTTTAGCAAATTCCCCATATTAGCTTCTCTTAATTGGATCCCTGTTAAATCCAGAATTTAATTTAAAATCCTTCTCCTTACATACAAAGTCCCATTTTTATCTTAAGGACCTCATAGTACCGCATCACCCCAACAGAGCACTTTGCTCTCAGACTGCTTAAATAACCTCATGATCAGGTTATGTGTTCAGCTTAGGTGTCAGTGGTGACTTAGCCAAGTAAAAAGAGACAATTTCATGACACAGAAACATGCGACTTCAAGCTCAGAACTGCTCACTAAACCATTTATTTCTCATTGTAGTCCACCCCTTGGCTTAACAGGACTAAAATACTCAGTAGCTTTGGGCTAGCAGTAACAGAATGTACTAACATTAGTAAGTTGTATGAAGAGATTTTCATCAAACCTTAAGAGTGATACGCTACACGATTAGTTACTTTGAGCTATTTATTTCTTTTTCATTGTGCTTTTCTTACTAATTTCACTCTTAGTAAACACGTTTTTGCTGTTCAGGTCTACCTCGTGCTCATCCGGAGAGTTACCACTCCTACATGTGGAACAATTTCTTCAAGCACATTGACATTGATCCAGCTAATGCTCACATTCTTGATGGAAATGCACAGAACTTGGAGGAAGAGTGTCAGGCTTATGAGCAGAAGATCGCTGAAGCTGGAGGAATCGAGTTGTTTGTTGGAGGTCAGACGCTTGGCTTTTAATATAGATTGCACCGCAGTGCTGCGTGTTATGCAAACTATTTGTGAAAGTGTTGTGACTGCAGATTGTGGCTGTTTCACTACATTATTATTATTATTATTGTTGTTTCTATCTCTGCAGAAGTGGAGTGGAAATTTTCTGTTGGGATATTATTAATATAAATAATACACTAATCGTATACAAAGAAATAAAAGAGCTTTGGCATGACTTAATCTTCGATTAGAAAGAAAACCTGTTAGCTTAGAGTAAACTGTATCTTTGCCACATCTCGTTCCCTGTTACTGTGCAAAGTTGCCTGAAGTCAAGGCAGTTGTTCTTTTCTGTGCTTCAGTCTATCACAGAGCTCCTCATTTGAATTATTTTGGCAAGTATTTTTTTTTCTTCATCATCCATCAGGATTTACTCTTCTTGAATGTTTATGCTAATGTGCTCGATAGCATTACTTGTGTGCCCAGTAGCCATATAATTTAATATATGGCCACTGGGCACACGGGCTGTGGCAACCTCTTGTGAATAAGCGAGCAGCCAAAAATAGCTTTATTGTTACAAATGGTTTGGTTCACAAATTCTCTGTTCCATGTTGTTTGCTCTGTTGTTAAATTTGCATTATGTAAGTAAGTAAGGTTTATTTATTAAGTGCTGTGTGGTTGAAGCAGTTCAATGATATGTGGAGTCATGTGACCGTGGAGGGCTCTGAAAGGATCACTAAAGTTCGCATGTGTCACATGGTGTCATACTGGACCTTTCAGAGGACCTGATGAGAAGCCTTGCAGCAGCATTGTGGACCATCTATAGGCAATCCAAAGATTATTTGCTCAGGCAGAGGAATAACCAATTGCAGTGATCAGGGCGAGATGAAAGCATGCGCAATGAATGCAGTTTTCAAGGATGGATCATTTGGCTATATTCTGGGGTTTAAAAGATATGTGACAATTGAATATCATCTGCATAACAATGGTATGAGATGTGTTCAAAGTTAGGATGTGCCCACACGGAAACATATATAACGTCTGTGTAGGTTCTCAGTTATCCAGGTCATGGCAGTCTAAGGAGCCTGGAAAGACAGCGACTTTAAGTTTCTTTCAAAATAAAAACTTAAGTCCAGCCAGTTTCTTTCCAGGATCCTTAGACAAGCATATATAATGCAAACAATGACCAGTGGAGAGTTGCAGGGAGGTAAATGGACTGATTCTTATATAGTGCTTGTCTACTGTCCCGGAGCTCAAAGCTCTTTATACAACATGCCACATTCACACACGCATTCACTCTCCGATGGATGAATCGGAAAGCAACTTGGGGTTAGTATCTTGCCCGAGGATACTTGGCATCAGACTGGAGGAGCCATGAATCAAATCCTCCGATCAGTAGATGACCTGCTCCTGAGCCAGAGCCACCCTTAGGAACCAAGGCTCAGGGAGCCCCAGACCCAGGCTTATCCACACACACACAGAAACTGCACAAAGACACATCCTTCCATAGGCCGGTGAACTGGAGTGTCACCGGCCTCAGGCTCTTCACCTTTTCAAAGACAAAGCAGTCATTTAGATAAAATATTAGATATTGTTTACCTGTAAATGCACAAAGAGAATTTAGAAATGTAATTATTGTCAAGAGTGAAAAAGCACTGATAGTGTAATCTACAGCTGTGGCCAAACGTTTAGAGAATGAGAAGTGTTGTTTATTTACAAAGTTTGCTGTTTCAGTGATAGTTGTATATCATATTATATCACTTCAAACAGAGGTGATCCAGTAATGCTGCACTAATGAATTAGACGAACTATTCACTTTAGCTAAAGTTATTAAGTTAGCTAAAGAGTTGGGATGCTGTGTAAGACATAAATAAAGCTAAAATACAAAGGTTTGGACACTGTTTTGCATGTTTCCCTACTGTAGGGGTCTCTGCAAGCATACAGGGCTCTGACAGGGTACAAGATGACAACTTTGGAATTCTACTAGAAACAGTCGATCATATTTGTTTGTCAAAGCTGAATCCGGGGCAAACTAGGCTAAATTAGCGTTTTTAGCTAACAGCTACAATAAGCATAAAAGTTACTGTACGGCTATCAATTGTTAACATGACGCTTGTTCTTATACATGTAATACATTTATTACCAACCTGAGAGTTTATCCGCTGGTCATTCGACATGACGAATGACTTCTGAAGTCTTAATTCAGCTCAAGACGCTGTAGATTCCCGTCAGTAACACTTTCGGTCCGCTAGTAAAACATAGTTCTATTAATCTGCGCTCGTTTACTCTTGAACCGGAACCGGATGTAAGTTCCAAAAAACTGAATTTTGGAACTGAAACTGAATTGTAGCACTGAAACTGAATGGTGAGAGTGAAACTGAAATTATTTGAGAGCTGAATTTTTAAAGGATAAAATGCAGTTTCAAAGCAAATGAATTCATTTTCAATATATAAAATTCAATTTCAATTTAGTGATGATCATTTTCAAACCATAAATTCAATTTCAAATTAGACTAATTCAAATTCAGTTTTCAAAAGCATTTATTCAAGTTACAATTCAGATTCAATCTGAGCAATTCAAATTCAAATTTAACTTATTCAAATTCAGTTTCTGATGGCACAGATTTCTGCCCATATCCACCCACCCTCTACAGGGAGTGCAGAATTATTAGGCAAATGAGTATTTTGTCCACATCATCCTCTTCATGCATGTTGTCTTACTCCAAGCTGTATAGGCTCGAAAGCCTACTACCAATTAAGCATATTAGGTGATGTGCATCTCTGTAATGAGAAGGGGTGTGGTCTAATGACATCAACACCCTATATCAGGTGTGCATAATTATTAGGCAACTTCCTTTCCTTTGGCAAAATGGGTCAAAAGAAGGACTTGACAGGCTCAGAAAAGTCAAAAATAGTGAGATATCTTGCAGAGGGATGCAGCAGTCTTAAAATTGCAAAGCTTCTGAAGCGTGATCATCGAACAATCAAGCGTTTCATTCAAAATAGTCAACGGGGTCGCAAGAAGCGTGTGGAAAAACCAAGGCGCAAAATAACTGCCCATGAACTGAGAAAAGTCAAGCGTGCAGCTGCCAAGATGCCACTTGCCACCAGTTTGGCCATATTTCAGAGCTGCAACATCACTGGAGTGCCCAAAAGCACAAGGTGTGCAATACTCAGAGACATGGCCAAGGTAAGAAAGGCTGAAAGACGACCACCACTGAACAAGACACACAAGCTGAAACGTCAAGACTGGGCCAAGAAATATCTCAAGACTGATTTTTCTAAGGTTTTATGGACTGATGAAATGAGAGTGAGTCTTGATGGGCCAGATGGATGGGCCCGTGGCTGGATTGGTAAAGGGCAGAGAGCTCCAGTCCCACTCAGACGCCAGCAAGGTGGAGGTGGAGTACTGGTTTGGGCTGGTATCATCAAAGATGAGCTTGTGGGGCCTTTTCGGGTTGAGGATGGAGTCAAGCTCGACTCCCAGTCCTACTGCCAGTTTCTGGAAGACACCTTCTTCAAGCAGTGGTACAGGAAGAAGTCTGCATCCTTCAAGAAAAACATGATTTTCATGCAGGACAATGCTCCATCACACGCGTCCAAGTACTCCACAGCGTGGCTGGCAAGAAAGGGTATAAAAGAAGAAAAACTAATGACATGGCCTCCTTGTTCACCTGATCTGAACCCCATTGAGAACCTGTGGTCCATCATCAAATGTGAGATTTACAAGGAGGGAAAACAGTACACCTCTCTGAACAGTGTCTGGGAGGCTGTGGTTGCTGCTGCACGCAATGTTGATGGTGAACAGATCAAAACACTGACAGAATCCATGGATGGCAGGCTTTTGAGTGTCCTTGCAAAGAAAGGTGGCTATATTGGTCGCTGATTTGTTTTTGTTTTGTTTTTGAATGTCAGAAATGTATATTTGTGAATGTGGAGATGTTATATTGGTTTCACTGGTAAAAATAAATCATTGAAATGGGTATATATTTGTTTTTTGTTAAGTTGCCTAATAATTATGCACAGTAATAGTCACCTGCACACACAGATATCCCCCTAAAATAGCTAAAACTAAAAACAAACTAAAAACTACTTCCAAAAACATTCAGCTTTGATATTAATGAGTTTTTTGGGTTCATTGAGAACATGGTTGTTGTTCAATAATAAAATTATTCCTCAAAAATACAACTTGCCTAATAATTCTGCACTCCCTGTAAAGTGTGGACAGACGGGTGCCCCACCCAGATGCAGCAGCGCCCCCTGCACAGCCATCCCGGCCCCAGACAGGGTTTAGACCCACCTGCTCTCCTCCCTGCTTGTCCGTTTTAAAAGTGGCCTGGTGGGTGCATGTGTTGGTGTGCCTGAGTGTATGAGGTGTACAAAGAGAGTGTGATTGAGGGGACAGATGCAACGCAAGCATGAGCATTCGATGCGCCCCTTAAAGCCCTCGGGATCTGAGAAACACGTAAATGCACTGTACTTTTTTTAAAAGAGGGTCAATAACAGTCTGATTAAACTGCGTAGGGACACAGGCAGGCGTCAAAGAATGAGTAATTCTCTATAAACTCAGGGTCAGATGGCGTAAGAGCTTTTTGAACAGTAAGGTTGGCTGATTGTGGCAAATAAAACTTTTGAATTCCCTCAGCCGCTTTAGATGAAATTAGAAAAATATGTAGCCCTCGCATCTTTGACTGTATTGTTAAAGGAATGAAGTATTTAGAAAACTATGTGTAAAATTTCACCCTTGCAGCACCTACTACTGTGTCATAGGGATCAATTCATTCTTCGAATGATTGTAAACCTTTTCATTTTAAGCTCTTTACCACATGCTGCTGAATTTTGTTCTGTAGGTATTGGTCCTGATGGTCACATAGCATTCAACGAGCCTGGCTCCAGCCTGGTTTCCAGAACGAGAGTGAAAACCCTTGCAAAGGACACCATTGTGGCAAATGCTCGTTTCTTTGGCAATGACCTCTCCAAGGTTCCCACAATGGCTCTGACTGTTGGTGTAGGAACTGTCATGGATGCCAAGGAGGTCAGATTAAAAGGCACTTATTTTAGTCATTTGTTGTCCTGTTTACACACTTTACATGGAAAATATTTGCACAAATTTTACCTCTTGTGTGTGTAAAGGCCTTAAGAAAAGCCAACACTGAGAATTTTGACAGCGATGTCTTTAACGGCTGATGTTTATTGAGACTGTTTCTCTTCTGTAAGGGCTACTCTGTCTCACATTAAGTTGTAGAACATTTTCTACTCGGCCGTCTCCAGTTTGTACAAAAATGTTATCATGCAAAGTTTGAACATAAATAATGAGTGCTGAGAAATTTTAGCTTCATATATCAAATACTTGTCAAGATATACTTATTGAAAAATGCTCCTCTGACCTCATTTCCAACCCTTTTTAACTGCAAAAGTTTGAACATTAATATCTCCAAACTTCCAACAAACCACTACAAACTGACTTTTTCACTAGTCTCTCTCACCATTAAAGACGAATCAGGATCTAATTTGGGATAGGTGCATTAAAAACAGTCTCTATTGTATTTCATTTATATATGAAAAAAGTCCAGCACTCCTATCACATACTTGATCACACACTAATAAAAAAACTTCAAGTTGCAAAAGACAATCTCTGAATAATCTATAGTTGACTTTTATAATGCTGCACAATAAAATGTGTTGACTCATTTTTAACATGGAAACAAAAATTAAGAAAAAGCTATTTTCATTAAACTGTAATCCTGAATTGAGCAAATACAAAAAGTTGTATCACAAAAACAATAGTCTAATCAAAACAGCAAAACATCTGGAGTTTCTACGTGGAACTGTAATTATAACTTAGAGAATGGTTTTGTTACATATATCATTGTATGTTTTAGAACATTTTCTGTTCTTCACATGCAGAAGTTTGTTTCACAGGGTTCTGAGACCAGTCTCTTTACATTCACATTATACTTCCCTTAGACCAGGGTTTGGCAACCGTCAACGCCAGAACAGCCTTTTAGCTCCTCCTACCAAACAGGAGAAGAGCCCCACAGGCCTCGCGAGCCACAGGTCGCTGATCTCTGCCTTAGACAATATTACCAGAACACGGGGCATACATTTTCATTTCTATGTACATGATACCCAGTTATATTTATGTACATGAACTAGTTAAACTATAGGTATGTTTTAAAGACATAAAAGATGACCTGTCATTTTCCTCTTTTAAATGAAAAAAAGCTGAGGTTATTGTGCCTTGGCCTCTAGTAAAGCTGTGAGGAATCATTTTGGACCAGGATAAGTCGTACAACACACACATTAAACAAATATGTAGGACTGTTTTCTTTCGTTTGGATACTTCCAATTTTAGCAATACTGCACAGTTTCAGTAGTGTTGCTGAAAAGCTTATTCACATATTTATTTACTTGTAATTCATAATCCGACTGTTCTAAAACCTCCATGAAAACCCTCAGTCGATCCAAAATGCAGTAGCAAGAGTATTATTAGGGAGTCAAACAAGATCACATTTCCCATATTATGTTCATTGGCTTCCTGTTAAATCCAGAATTGAATTTAAAACCCTTCTTCTGACATAGAATGTCTTGCAGTCAGGCCTTATCTTAAAGAAGCTATATTACCACCCCATCCTGTTTGCTCTCCTATGAGCAAACACTGTTTGCTTTCTGATCATTGGACTTTTCTATCTAATATTTAGTTTCTGTAGCTTACAATATAAAGTGCCTTGAATAACCACGGTTGTGGCTGCTGCCAAATATAGTCATTTCAGTACAATAAAGCTTTAACACACTTTTCCTCTGCTCAGGTGATGATTCTTATCACAGGAGCACACAAAGCTTTTGCTCTCTACAAAGCCATAGAGGAGGGAGTTAACCACATGTGGACAGTATCAGCGTTCCAGCAGCACCCACGCACCATTTTTGTCTGTGATGAGGATGCCACCTTGGAGCTCAGAGTCAAAACTGTCAAATACTTCAAAGGTACCAGTCACTCCTTTTGTTTTACTGTTTTAATACCTGGTTATTTTTAACTAAAAAGCTACAATGCAGGGAACCGATTAGAAAAATGCTAACTGACTTAAATGTGTACGTAAGTACAGGTATGTGAGCCAAAAAGACTGAAATGTCATACTTAAAGCGATCAAACAATTTAGCTTTAGCTAATAAATGATAAATGGGCTGGTTCCTATGTTTCTCTACCTGACTGCTTTTTACAACTTTCCTCATGCAACATATTTAAATATGCTGAAAAATGCAAAAGCTTGTAGAATAAAATCAACAATGTGTGGAAAACCTTAACTAGTACAATTTTTTTAACACACTTGTGTTTATTTACAGTTACACAAATAGACTGAGAGCTGCAAACTGCAAAATATATTTACTTATATATACTTGGTGTTAGATTAGCATTAGCTTGGATATTTGACAGGCATTCAGTCCACATCCCAGCAGTTTGTTTTACTCTTTTCACTTTTGTTGTAGGTTTAATGCATGTCCATAATAAACTGGTGGACCCAGTGCTCAGCATAAAAGACCAGTAAAGGAGCCAGTGACTAAGGAAGACAACTGAAGGTTGTGACCAATGATTTCAGGATTCAACATAACTGTTCCACGTCTGAAGAGCTGGTGTTTGAGTCCTTAACTGTGCATGTTGTTTATTCAGAAACTTACTTTGAATGTTATTCTTTTTAGACTGTTACTGATTATTAGTGAAAGGTCACTGTTCATTTATGTTGCGATGTAGTTATAACATGAGTTTACCTATCTGAGGCGTTTTGTTTAATATTTAACTAATTAAAACTAGTTCATGTTTAACTAGTTTTTTCAGGATTACTTTTTTCCACAAAGTAATGACCATAAACAAAACGCCCAAATTTGTTTGGTGGTTGAAGTGAACCTAGACTCTTTGTCCATATTCATTCCCAAAGTAGAAGGCAACAATGTGCGGACAATAGTTCAACAAAAGTAGCAAATGTGATGTGTATGTTGGTCAAATCTTGTCAACCAAATAAACACTGTACAAGCAGATATATTTTAGGGTCCTCGTAAATTAAAGAGAGCCTGTTACTGTCCAACAATAATTACCAGTCGGTGGATTTGAGTGTCTCACATGTGGAGACCATGAGTGGTTTTGAGCTGATGTTCCCAGTGTTAGAAGACTCTGAGATATGGTTTAATGCTCCTGTTCGAAAACCTTCTGTTGGGATGATTTTTTTTCACACTGCCAAAAAACAAAAATTAGTGTCAAAGTGAAAAACTCCACCCAGTTTTCTTTTACAAGGGGTTCATAACATGTGTGTCCCAGACACGTAAGGTGTTGGTTTCATACACTTACTGGACGAGTGTGTATTCCTATTGTAATTAATTGATGCTGTTACACCCGAGTGTACTGAAATGCAGTGTGACTGCAGCATAAATTTAATTTGTCTTAACTTTACTTGAAACACATTCTTGTATATGTGCATCACAATAACTGCTGCTTGACTTTTTGCTCCATGGATCCTTCTCACTTTGATGTGGCCTTCGAAGGAAAGGGCCAGTTTTGTAGCTGGCCTATTCCCTTATGGCAACTTACTGAATATGGATATTTATGGATCTAATCTGACTATGCCTCATAGCAGGATTTCACCCAAAGCCTTGGGTCGGGCTCATACGTCAGTTTTGATTTGGTGGGGATAATTAACAAGTGACAAAACGTATTTTTATCACAGTCCTGATCATTTGACCATATATTGATACATACAAAACTACACATTTAAACCTGAACACGGATATCGCCATATGGGAAGACAGAATCACACTATAATGTCAGCATATATGTCATGATCTTGGTCTAAGTGGTCTTGTGTACCCCTACCAGAAGATGTTCACAGTGATTCTACAGTTGATGTTTACCAGCAGAATAGTGTAATGTAACAAGATGATCAGTTGAACTGAATCTGTGTTTTTTAAGTAAATTTGAAGACTAGTTTTAAAAAAATTTTATTACACCAAGGGATTTATCACTGATATTGGTTCTGTCTGTTGGACTTTGGGAAACACATAAATAAAATGAAACAATATGATATGATACACTGCTGCTCTGTCCCTTATAGCCAGTGGTGTCAACCAATGGGAGAGGAATTTATTGCCTTTGGGAGAGCACTGAAAGAAGAGGAGCCCAGACTTATATCTGTAGCTGCCTTTGTTGATTTACATAATTTGTTTAAAGAGCAAACCAGCAAATGACCCAAAAAATGGTGTCAGTGGGTCAAAAACACTTGGCCAAGGTGTTGCCAGTGTTGCCCTAATCCAACTGGTTCCCATACAACTTTTAAATATGCTAGCAACCACAAGTAAGAGGGGGGCCAACAAGTCCTCAGCATCTCTGGGAACTCCTTCAAGACCGTTGGAAACCATTTCAGGTGACGAAATCATGAAGCTCACCAAGAGAATCCCAAGAGTGTGCAAAGCAGTAATCAAAGCAAAAGTATCTAAAATATGAAGCATGTTTTGAGTTATTTCACACTTTTTTGTTTACTGCATAATTCCACATGGGTTCATTCATAGTTTGATGCCTTCAGTGTAAATAATCATGAAAATACAGAAAACCCATTAAATGAGGTGGTGTGTCCAAACTTCTGACTGGTAGTAGAACAGAATAGATTAAACCTTTATTATCCCACGGATGAGAAATTTGGATATTATACAGCTCTTATAACAAGGGAAATATAAAATGAAGACACAAGGTGGTCCTATATACACATAAAATGTACAGTGAACAAACAAGCTGATGAGTAGGATGACCATGTTAAACTGTGACTCTGACAGCTGCTGGTAAGAATGACCTGTGGCAGCGCTCCTTCCTACACTGTGGGTGTAAGAGTCTACTGCTGAACGAGCTGCTCAGTGCTCGTACAGTCTCATGCAGGGGGTGGGAGGTGTTGTCCATGATGGATGTTAGCTTAGACAACATCCTCTCCTCCCCAGTCTGCTCGATGGACTTCAGCGGACAGTCCAGGACAGAGCTGGTCCTCCTGACCAGTTGAGTTTCCCCCTGCCCCTTTCTGCCATTCCGCCACTCCAGCAGACCACAGCATAAAAGATAGCAGACGCCACCAGAATAGAATAGAATGCCTTTATTGTCACTATACGGTTGTACAATGAGATACACCACAGTGTCGTAAAATGTCCTTAGGAGTGTCCTGTTCACCCTGAAGGATCTCAGCCGCTGTAGCAGGTGGAGACGACTTAGACCCTTTTTGTAAAGTGCAGTTGTGTTCATGGACCAGTCCAGTTTGTTATTGAGGTGAACACCCAGGTATTTGTACTCCTCCACTGTTTCAATGTCCAAACCCTGGATGTTCACTGGTGTAATAGGAGGTGGCGTCAATCACCAGCTCCTTCGTCTTGCTGGCATTGATCCAAAGATGGTTCTGTTCGCTCCAGCTGACGAAGTCATTGATGACCCCCCTGTATTCCAGTTTGTTTCCCTCCAACACCTGACCCACAATGGCGGTGTCGTCCGAGAACTTCTGGAGATGGCAAGTGTCTGTATTGTAACTGAAGTCTGCAGTGTACAGGGTGAAGAGGAAAGGGGCGAGTACTGTTCCTTGTGGGGCCCCCGTGCTACAGACTACCACCTCAGACACACAGTCCTGCAGCCTCACATACTGGGGTCTAAATGGACTGATTCTTATATAGAGCTTTTCTTCTCTCCTGGAGTAGTCAAAGCGCTGTATACAACATGCCTCCTTCACCCATTCACACCCACTCATACAAGCACTTCTAAACTCAAGTGCAAACTAACCAACATTCACACAACTTGGGGTTAGTATATTGCCCAAGGATATTTGGCATGCAGGCTGGGGAAGCCAAGGATCGAACAACCAACCTTCCAATCAGTAGTTGATTTGGCATTATTTGAACTGAATTAAATTTCTCTCACTGGAGCCGTTAATGTGGCAGTCCTTTTGAGAAGCGATTGAGAAGCTTTTCCAGCAAGACACTGCTGCCATTGCTGGTCAGTTTGATGCTGTTGCTTTGTCTGACTTGTCAAAGCTGGCTCAGGGTTGCGGGATGAGCATTTTAAGCAGAGATGCCCAGATGCCTCCTCAAAGTCATCTTCTCCACTTCTTCTGGTAAGACACTGAGAGATGCTGGAGAGATTATGTGAACCATGAGACATAATCTCTCTAGCATTTCTTGAGCTTCTCCCAGGGTTTATATTTCCAAAACACCTCACCTAAGAACCGCCCAAGTCAGATGTCTCAACCACCTGCACTTGTCAAGAAACCAACAGAATGATGGACCTAACCGGTTTATTTATAGACTAAGTGAACAAAGAAAATCATTGTCTGTGATGCCGTGGCGTCATCAGAGAGATGACAAAGATTTTACAGGTTGTCCAAAGACACATGCAATCAGTCACAAAAGCTTACAGGGATCAGAAAATGCTGAGAGGTATACACAGAAACAGATTAATTCCAGTACTAGACTGGCAGAAATCAAGCAAGCCTTAAATGACTGAGGCCTGACAAAATGATCTGATGATGACTGACTGTTTGCTTCAGTCTTAAGAGGCCAGGATAATAACCTGATGAGCAACAGGTGAGCTAATCAGCTGATCTCTTACAGGTCAGCAACCAACAAGGAAGTGGAGACACCTTGACAAGCCACCTCTAAGGGAAGGCAACTGGACAAATGGAATCGGCAGGCAAAATCTGAAAGAACAAACGCATGATTAGGAGGCCCTCCTGCTCTTTTTGCTTTGCTGTGCCAACCAGAGACTCGATCTCCCAGGTGAGGGATCCAATGATGCACCGGGCTGGGAGGATCAGTTCACTCTCCATTCGGTGGGTGGGGTTCCAAGATTGTGAACTGGCGGGAGAGAGCATCTGGCTTAGTATTCCGGAAGCCTGGGTGGAAAAGGATCATGATGGCTTGACATGTGTTTAGTCATACTGCTGTTTGGCCATATGCCAGGTGATCAGTCCAAACGTCACAGAGATGTTCACCTCCCTCAAGCCAGTCCCTCCATTGTTCCAGTGCCAGCTTCATCACCGGCAGTTCTTGGTCCCCCACATTATAATTGTGTTCTGTGGGAAACAGGCGATGAGAAAAGAAAGCACAGGGGTGCATTTTATCAATCACTCTCTGGGATAACACTGCATCTGCCCCAGAATCTGAAGCATCGACCTCCACAGTGAACTGCAGAGAATGACCCAGTTGAGCCAGAACAGGTAAAGACGGAAACCAATGCTTAAGGTGGATGAAGGCTTCCTGGGCTGAAGTCAGGTTAACGGAGCAAAGATTTTTGTATAGATCCTGGTAAACCAGCAATATAAGGCTAAAATGTGCTGTAACACTTTTCTGGATGTGGAAACCGTCCAGTCTACCATGGACTGGACTTTGACTGGATCAACACAAATTTGGCCAGCCCAGGACAGAAACAGACTACATTTTTGTATCTGTGCAAAGATGGCAGAAATTTGTCTCAAAATCGGGTGTTGTTGTTGCAGGTTGTTACCCTCAATATCAAGTATCAGGACAAATGCTTCATGATAGATGGTTTTGTTTAGTTTTTTCTGTACCTTTTCTTTTTTATTATTTCTCCTTCTTGTTTTGGCCCGCGCCACCCGTCACCTTTGGCATAATAAGACTCTGAGATAATAATGTGAATAACAAAATAAAATAAGATTAACAAGAGGAACCTGGAGTCTATAGTGCTCCTCTTGGCAAAGCAAATGTGTATGACACAACAAAGTCCAGGAGTGTGCTTGCTAAAACTGCCGAACAGGACAAGTTTAAAAGAAAATAGATAAATAATTTTATATAAGAAATATCATCAACAAAATATTCAATTGCATAAACAACAAGTTGCTAACTATCACAAGAAGCATGGCTAAAAGTAATTGTGTGACTGGATTAAATACACAAATTCAATGGCAGGCTATGAAATACTGATTGAAAAAACATGGTTAATATTGACTGACAGTTATATTAATCAGTGTCATCGGTGTCATAGGATTAGCATCATGAAATGTTTTAAAATTTCACATGATAAACATAAGGGAGGTTTTCCCTCTTCAACATCCAGTCATGTAAAACCATTGGAACCGTTTTTAGGCACTGATTTATTTTGTCACAGTGTATTGAGATAGTAGCCACAATACAATATGAGCAACAATTACAGAGAATGGCACTGTATCACAGATGTGTGAGAGATGTGTTAATATGGCTTGAGTAGAATGAACATACAGCTCTATACCAGTCTTCCTCTCACTGTGCTCATGATCACACAACATGCTTTGAGGTTTCTGGGCTGAATGAAAACAGCACTTTTTTTTTTTAATGAGCTAATTTACAAAACAATGCTGTGGAAAATATTATTCAATCATTAGAGCAACTATTTAGTTAATCATTCCAGGTATTTGTAAGCAATAAACATTTGTTATATTTGTTTTAATAAATAAAAAGCATTGGAATCATATTATAATCATAATTTTAAAAGTTACAAGAGGGGTGTGTTGAAGCTGTGGTGAATGAAAGACCATCACATTTTCTAGACCCTATCTCGCCATAGACAAGCTATCAGTGCTAACACTAAAGACACAGCTTTGACAAAATGCACATTTTTTAATGAACGATTAGTAATCAAAAGCAAAATATTATTTTATCTCATCAGCACTTTATTGAAATGCAATCTGTCGTATTTAAAAGCACTGTCATGATGAGAGTCAGGCCACTGTTTTGTAAACCATATATATGTAATTTCCTTTTGGTACAGTAACAGGATTATAAGGCTGCATTAACTTCTACACTGCATTCTTTCATCTGAATGTGTTTCAGCTTTTAATTATTTTGACCTGAATCAGTAAAAATGACATATTTGACTGCTACAGAAGATCAGACACTTCTGCTTGATTTTTGGTTTAAGAGCTCAAACATCATTACTAATGACCTGTTATCTAATTTACTGTTTTGTTAATACTAATAACTGCAGTAATTCAAATTTTATATAATTTGGTTTGATCAGTGACGGTTAACTAGAAATGAACACACTTTAACAATAACTACACTGTCAATGTTTGCATAGATTACCACTTCTTTCAATACTTTTC
The DNA here is from genome assembly GCF_001858045.2 of Oreochromis niloticus. NCBI lineage: Eukaryota > Metazoa > Chordata > Actinopteri > Cichliformes > Cichlidae > Oreochromis > Oreochromis niloticus. The sequence continues at coordinate 2,978,404 of NC_031983.2, forward strand.
TTGTTTGAGAGTGAGATGTCTATTGACACCTCCAAGTGAGTAAATCATTTTCATGTCACCAATGTCAGAACAACTGTGTTATGGCAATATGGAAATGCTATGGCGTCATTTAATGTTTCTTTGGTGTATCTGAAAATGTACTAAACTATTATCTGTAGTTTTCTTATGGGAAAGTTTGGTGTAGCATATTTATATCTATTCATATTATCCCCAAGTTTGATGTTTTCTCTCTGATGTTTTAAAGAATAAGAATGGTCTGCCTTGCAATATAAAGTGACTGTTGTTGTGATTTGGCGCTTCATAAATAAAACTGAATTGAACTGAATGAATGCTGACCTTTGTTTTAATCTCTTTTTTAAAATAATGCTTTACCAGTTCTATGCAGACACATAGTATGCGCTAGCATAACTAGTGTATCTGTGAAGGTTCTCAGTCATCCAGGTCATTGTAGTTTTTGGAGCTCCTTAAACCATAACTAGTACATTTATTAAGAATGGGTATTTTTAGGAATGAAAGCTGTATCCTTCAACAGTTACCTGTAATTCTTAGTAAGTATTTTTTCATAATGCTGTAGGTTCATTTCAGCACTTTGTGTTTGCGCATTTGTTAAGCAGTAGGAAATTACCCAATCCTAAATGTATTAGTATACACAGTCATTGTTTATATAAAATCCAATAATAGAACTTATCTTAATACTGGCTAACATCATCACAATTGCGTAGTACTGAGCCCGTTCAAAAACAAAGTTTGAGCTTCATGATTTACAATATTTGTCGCAAATTAAAACTGCAGCGCTGCGGTAAGGTGACCATACTCCGCATGGCTTAGAGCAGCTGGTCTGGGTTTGAACCTGACTTCCCTTTCCTGTCACTCTTCACTGTAGCTATCCCCAAAAATTTTATTAACAAACTGCAGAGTGATTTCAAGTCTGTTATTTCTGTGGATGTGAGTCCCTGTTTTTTTGATGTGGCTATTTTAAGTAGCAACATTGAATCCAAAAATAGTTCTTTAAGGCACCACCTTCTCTTTCATCTTCTCCATCTGACATTTTTCTGTTGGTGCTGAGCACAATGGCACATTGTGCGATACTTTGAGGGCATCATGAAGAGAAATCTGCCTTAAAATGGTAAAGAATGTGTACAATATGATCCACAAGCATAAACTCAGACTTACAAATGTGTGCAGTGATTTGTGTGTAACTTTTGTGGACTCACTAATGCGTATACCAATCCAGACACAAATATGAAGCACGTAAAACTATTTTACAAATGCGTTCATCCAAATCTGAATAAATACTGACTATTTTTCCACAGTTTATTATGTTCAGCTTCAGCTGTGCGGTCACATTGCTTTGTGTCTGTATGTGGATTGGAGCCTGCATTTATGAGTCTGCAGAAGTTCCACAGAAATCGCTGATTTGTAAATCTTAGTTCAGGCTTGTGGATCATATCACACATTCATAACACTTTCAAGGGAAATTTCTCTCCGTAGTCCAGATAGCAACGTTATACATTCAGACAGCACTACAATATGAGAAACTTACTGTACAGTCCAATATCCAGCAAGTAGTGAATGATTTCAGCTGGAGCCCTAATTTTGATTTGAGTATTACAAAACAACAGAAGACCAAAATATTAAGATCATAGTTTTGAGAACAGGGGTCCAAATTTCCACTGGCATGACTTAAACAGTGATATATGGTAAATAGACTTTTCTACCTCACTGCAAAATAGGCTCAAAGGTTTATGAGCCTCTGTTATTTCTGAGGAAAAATATGAAACAAAGCAAGCTTTAAGTAAAAATCTAGTGTATTGTATTTTTTTAAATTGTTGAAAGCTGCCATTAAAACTTTATTGAAAATGTTGTAACTCTAAGACAATGTTACTGAAAACATTTCAGTACGCACTGCTGTTTGTCATGCGGCAAAAGTCACACTGTGTTTTATACGCAGGAAAAATGTATAAAAGGAAATGCAAGTCTAGTTTGTATCTTCCTTTAAATTCAGAATTGTGCCTTCAGCAGAGCAACATCTTTATGATGTTATAATATAAAATCTGGCCTCTGTAAAAACAACCACTTCTTGACAACTCAACGTTTGGCCGATACTTTATCCTTTCTAGATTCTGAGCAGAAGCTGGTCCAGTTGACCTCACCGATCATAATGCTCCAGTTTTTCAGCTATTTAGCGACACGCTCCGTGGTCGTGTTGTAATGACCAATAGGATCATAGATTTCTCAAACACACTGCTGATATTTCAAATATTGGCTGCTGACCTGCTGAAAATCAGTTTAGTTATATAATAATAGTTACTGGCTTTTCTAAAAGAGTTATAAAATCAAATAGTTTGCCATTATATATTACAGCTACAATGCACCTTCACAGCGGCAAGGAATAAACAAACTATATTAAAAAGTGACGCCAAAAACTCCTCCGTGTCCTCTCGAGTTTAACCTGTGCAAACATTTGGTGTCATTCCAAATGTCCATAACTATAGTTTCAATGAAATTCAGGGTTCTTTTCCTATTTTGACTTTTGCATCTTGCTGGAATCGGACGGCTGGTAACAGTAAGCCGTTAAAATGACTACCTCCTATTTCTAACTATATACAAGTAGCTCAGTCTCTGTGAAATATTTGTATATGATACGCTCCGGTTGTCCTTTGAGGTGCCAGTTTTATAAATATAAATAACCTATCCAATAAACCAGATTGAAAAGGCCAAAAGCAGTAGGAAAGAATATTCGTGAATAAGAATCGATCTTGGAAACTCGCACGTGCATCCTGTTTTCACGCCAGGCACCTGAACGGCAGTCGTCAAAGCAGCAAAAGAAGCTGGCACAGTCTTTTCCATCTAAACACTCATAAGCATAATCATCCTCCCCATGATAGGGTACAATGTTATTCATCTGCAACAGCGACGGGCTGGGTCGGATATTCACCATGCTTGATGCTCTCTGCTGTAGAGGAACACACACAGTCATTTTCCTGTGTTAGTACTCGATGCTGTGGCTTTAATGAAAAAGGGATCAAATAAAAATCTGGTACCTGTGTGTTGCTGGCTTTAGCCTTCTTTGTCTGTCTGTTACTGGTGAAATAGTGCAAAGTGCCATACTCCATAAGAGCAGCAAAGGTGAAGATGAAGCAGACAGAGACAAAAAGGTCCATGGCGGTGATGTAGGAAACCTTTGGCAGGGACTTCCTGGAGATGGTACTGAGAGTCGTCATGGTAAGCACTGTAGTGATACCTAAATGGATTGAGACAAATTTAGTGGTAGAATATCAGTCCTACAAATATTCATAGACACATAAACACAAGGTGGTTTAAATGTTGGACTTGTTTTTTAGCTTGACTTGAATAGAAGAATTGCAGGAGTATAAGCAGCAGCACCTCATAAGACTTCTATAAAGGAAACTTCTACGTTACAGGAACAGACAAGGAATATTTTTTTAATGTGTATGGCAACAACAGCGTTTACTTGGACATTGTTTTCTAACTTTGTCAAAAGCAAAATATAACAAATACATTTATTTATTTGAATAAATTACTTTTCGTTAGTCATCTAAATTATGACAGGATAAAGAAAAGGAAAAATAAAAAACTGTCACGGTTTGCGGGTGCAAGCCGTGTGGGAATTAATTAGGACCAGGCAGCGGCAGCTCAAGTGCAGGTGAGAATTTATTAACAGTGATACAAATAAACAGAAATGGCGGGTGACACTAACCGGTAAACCTAAACTGGGAAAACTAACAAAGCAAACCAGAAACGAAGATGCAGGGAGGTCCGAGTAAACACATGGAGAGACGCAGGGAGACCGAAGGGAAACAACACAGACAAACCAGCAACGAGGACGAGTGAACACACACAATAAATACACACCAGTAATCAGGGGGATGGGAAACAGGAGGGAACACACCTGGGAGACATAACAGCTGACGAGGTGGGGGAACGTAAACAGAACACACTGACATAAGACACAGACCGTCACAATAAAACAGGAACTACACATACAAGGACACACACGGGCTGAACAGAGAAAACACTAAACAGAAGAAGAACAGAACCAAAATCACACTAAATAGAAAAACACAAGACGCTGGGTCACACGGACCCAGGATCATGACAAAAACATATATACGTTATTCACCTATTTTACATGTAATAGCTGAGTGTTCAGTTTATGCACTAGTGTGTCCTTTTACTATATCACTGTGAATGGTCCTCCTCACGAGCACATGGTACATATGATGCTGGCAAGAGACACGGGAAGTGAAATAATATTAACTGAGTTTACCACAAAGCTTCTGAAGTTTCTAAAGAATTAGCATAGCAAGAGTGGAAGCATACAAGACAGAAAGAAATTGGAAGAAAGCTGATTCTGTTCAACATGAAGCAGCATTTCAGTGTCTTCATCATGCATTCAATGACTTCTTTAGTCTCGGCTGACTGCCGGTTTTCCCTGCCTTAAAAAAACGTAAATCTGCATAATTACCAAACTGGCACCAGTGACTAACATGGGCCATGAGGTCAGTTTCATGATCCTTAGTATACAAATTGCCATGACCATTGATCAGTGGTCATGAGTGCTACTCACAGAAGAGCCATTGATCAGTCTTTTCACATAAACGGCCTCCTTGCCTCCCTGCTCAGACCAGCAGAATGTGAAAGAGTCCAGTAAAAATACAAAAAAGTACAACTTTTACTGGAGTATTTTTTTACAGTAGTATTTGTACTTCTACTTAAGTACTACTTAAGTACAGCATATCTGTACTTTTGCCATCTTCACCTGTTATACGCATATAGATCAGTTTTTAAGTTTTGACTCTCATCGTCCACTGAAATACACATTGGGTGGGCGAACACCATCCCCATAGAGACAGCGAGCACAGAAGAAGAAGGACATCATATCAAAAAGACCCAGAGAATAGAGTGTATGCTGTAACTTCTACACTCAGGAAACCGAACAACCTCTGGCTATGACACGACACAGAGCACAACCTCGTATGGCCGGGTCTATTTAGACCTGCAGGCCAGTGGACACTGTCACACTTATTCCACTGAAAATGCAACGGCCAGTTAAACAACTTTCAATTTAAGACTGACTGATTGTGAAAAATAAGGATAAATCTATTTATTGAGCAGAGAGTATGCAATCATCCTTTTCTAGTCCTGCACACCTTAAACCAGTGACACCATCACAGGGAGAATACTTCACCCTCAACTTTCAGATATCACAAACTGTAACGTGTGCTGTATAATTTATAGTAAGAATATTCAGAAGCTGATTACACCTTATTATATTTAAATATTTCAAAGATTAAAGGATATTACAGTAATTTACAGGAAGGGGACATTTACAGTCTGATTTTATCTGTGCCTGAATTAAATGATCAAACCTAGAGATGTTCGTGCTGGGACGGCGTCCTTGTTAATCCAGAAGGAGACCCAGGATAAAACCACAATCATGCTGCAGGGAATGTAGGTCTGGATGGTGAAGTAACCCATTCTCCGACTCAGGTCAAAAAAGATTGTCATGATGACATATTCCCCTGAAAGTTTAATAAATGAAGGGCAAAAACAAATTTATGTGATAACGTTGACTCTCTGCTTTCATAAAACAACGACAGCTAAATTCTTGTAGCATAACATTAAAGTCAACATTGATACTATGATAGTGACTTATAACAAATTTCTTGCACTATATAATTTTCCAGTCAGTGTTCGGGAATTCTCAATGGTGCTTGGTGCCAGACCCTCAGGTACTTAATGTTATATAAAAACACTGACAGCTTAATATCTACCTCAGTCACTCTCCCTGATCCCGCTGAGTCAGCAGTGGGAAAAATCTGCTTTTCACAGGAACTTAGTAACAGCAATAAGAGAACACGTAGTTTATTCCAAGAACATATCGTGTCTCTCCCATATATAATATCTTACTGGAACGGATATGTTCCAGATATCAACTGGAAGACAGTCTGGATGATCCGCATGAATATCTGATTGTAAATAAGGTGAAGGAAGTTTTATTTAAAATTCTTCATAAATGTTATCCAGCCAGTCACTACATGGTAAAATTTCAAAGAGACATAAATACTAATTGCACTTTCTGTGGGGATCATCCAGAAACTGTGACACATCTTTATGGGTACTGTTCTTTTACACACAGATTCTGGAAAGAATTTAGCAGGTTTGTCTTTGTCCATATTTTAAGAGAGTTTTCTTTACGATGGGAAAATGTTTTATTCTGTTTCTTTAAGTTCCCCAAGAAAAATGGAAAGAAAAAATTATAATAAATTTGTTAATACTTTTAGCAAAATGTTTTATCCATAAAAGTAAGTTTATTAATAAAACACCATATTTCTGTCATTTTCTTAAGGATGTGGAATTGTACATACAATCAATATCAGACTCCACCAACAAAAAGGAGGCTCTCAAAACAACGTATATATGTGAATTTTTGCGTGTATTCATATAATTATTTTTTTTACCCCTGGTTTTGTGTGTTCATGTTCTGTTCTTTTGTATACTTCATCTGTTCGTATGTTGTATACTCATTGTTTGTCAAATAAAGCTCATTTAAAAAAAGATACTATGATAGTGAACTTGGTTACAGTGTCTAACCTGATTGCGTGTGTGCGACATCAGAGGTGTTCCTCAACCCCACAAAGGCAAACTGGTAGAGTCTCCAGTACCGCTGGTCCGCCACCTCTACTGCTCGTCTCTGCCACTGATACATGATCTCGTTTTTAGGATAACCATCTGCAGCCCAAACACACATAACTGTAAATAACTGTGTTTTTGACAAGAAAGTACAAATGAGAGCTCCACCTGAGGTGCGTATTAAAAGAGAGAAAATTCTTTGTCAAAATCTTAGTTTATTTAGACCACTATATATTCATCTGACTTCTGCTTGTAGTAGTTCTCTAATGTTTACATGTTTGAAGGTTTAAATGATTCAAAATGCTAATTTAAGGATGTCGTTCTAATACTTCTAAGGTTATGGGTTACATGTTAATAAAGCTTAAGAAAGGCCTATGTTTAGGAAATACAATGGCTCCAATTAAGATAAAAGCAAATATCAACTTTTATTTGCATTGACATGCTCAGACTCCATTAACATTGTCACAATGAGATAAACAAAAAAAACAAAAAAAAAGTATGAAAAACTGTCTTTACACCAAATGTCTGTAATGCGTTTGTCCTTCTTCTAACATTGAAGAAGCGAAGCTACAAAGAAGATTAAGACAACAATAAGAGATGAGCAGCCAAAGCACAATGCACGTGACAAATGAAGGATGAAACAGACAACATGACAGCACAGAAAAAAGTGCATAATTCATTAAGTCTGTCCAAGAAATGGGACTGTGTGGCTTCCTCTCCCTCTCTCTCCTGGTGAAGTAGATGATAGATTGGCACAAGCTTAAAGTGGCCAGCCTCAAGCAGATGGGGCATTGGGCAAGGAGAGGGCGAATAAAGGCTTAGTCGGTATGACTTTCTGATAAATTACAGAAACTGCAGTTGAGATGACAGACTCAACAATGAGAGGGGAATATGTTTGACCACCTACAGCTTGAAAACTCCAGTGGACACGAGTGCTCATCCATTGGAAAGTTATGCAGCTTAAGGTAACACTCCGCATTTATAGTCAACCTGACAAAAACAGAATTACGTCAGAAAAAATAATACGTCGGAATTGTTTTTCCCTGCCTAATAGTATTAAAGTCACCGTATGTTCTCTTTTTAAATGCATAAAAAACTATCACACTTTGACAAATTGGATTCACTTAAAAGAGAACTACATGACAAAAAACAGATGTACACACTAAAGCTGCACAAATGACAAATACTTTCAAAGACGTTAGCACACTGGCTACAAAACTGTCCTACCTTAATGTGTACATGACTCTCCCATTGCTCCACAACCTAAGGAGGCGGTTGGGAGTAGTGATCCAGTGGGCGTTTGATTTTCGGGAATTCCGGAAGAATGTGTCTGGAATCCATATTTTGCCTACCATGTTACTGTTGAGCATGAGCAGCTTCATTGAGCTATTGAACTTCAGACGGCTGTCATACCATGTCTGGGCAAAGAAGATGTCAATTGTGTATTCCTGCAACAGATTTTGGAATCAATGCAAATAAACCAGAACAATTTTTAACCAGTTACTAGCAGAATTTGCTTTTGCCACCTCGATAATGTGTTGCATATTTGACTACATATATATTCTATATCCCCTCAGCATGTTCTCTTATCACTTCTCTTTTTTCACTGAGATGTTATAAAAATGTCAAAAGTTTGTTTGAATGCTTCTGAATGACTTTGATGACACAATGACCATAAAGAGTGACATTAAATGATCAACATTCACTAAATAAGTGTTAAAACTGCTAAATAATTAAAGCAATTAGAATCTTAATTTTTGAGATTTTCGCTTAATAAGTATTTTGCACTTTGGACCACATTTCACTTTATTTAAACAGAGGTTTCCGCCTCCATTTCCTGAGGAGGACTCTTCCTCAGTGGGTTGAAGTTGAAAGCCATGAAAAACATACTGTTAGGGGACTTCTTTGAAAGAGCATTCAAACTGTAGTATGAATAGAAGTTGTCCAGATACTGTTCAGGTTTGTAAAGACATTCAATAACCCTGGATAAAGAATCTAGAGATATGTTCAGAGGCAGGCTTACCATGTTGATAGGGTCCACTGGTCCAATGCTGTTGACATACACAGCTGTTTCAATCACTGTGGGCCTCACTGAAACACAACAGAGAGATACTGCACATCATTTATTTGGAGGTGGGGTGAATTTATGTTTACTGAAAGTGTGGTCAGAATTCCAGAAATGATGAAAAATACATCAGAGTCCTGTGTGCATATTAAAATATTTCTCAAGTATGAGAAAAAGATACAGGACATAATTCAGCATGCATCCAACTAACAGTAAAGTACACATAGGTCAGGTCACCAGCCTGTCACAGGGCTCATCATTAATTCAAATCAAAGATATATAATTTAAAAAATCTGTTTTAATCCACTGCTAGATAAAGCTCGTCTCTTGGACGATATTACAGAACTAATTTAGGAAAACTCTGCACACCTGAATCAGTGACAGGTGCATAGACCATATCTGTTAAACCACAGACCAAAATACCTTCTGTTAAGATAAAATAACCTTTATTAAGATAAGATAAGATAACTGTTGTTACTATTATTCCAAAAGTTCAAAATTGCCCTGAAGATCAACTCTATACAACCTGACAGCGGAAGACAGAAGCCAAAGGGGAGCTGATACTCATGACAGGACAGAATTTCATATGCAGAGCAACATTTATTAGTATTTGGTGAACTATATTGCTTAGCATTCTTCACAGACTTTACTTAGTAACAGTAATGACGTGACTCATTACTATTACTGAACTTTTAATTAAAAAATAAAGAAAAAAATACATTTTTTGTCATCAGTACAGTATGCAAATATTTATTATTAAATCTGAATTTATAAGAGTCTATCTAAATACTTATGGAATCATGCAGTGCTGACTAAATCACTGTTTCACTCTATAATTGTCATGGTTCTGGGTCTTGGATGCAGTGTTTCTGGACATTACTGCTTATTTAGAATATTCTATGTGATTCTGAGGTTCATGGCCTTTGGTTCTTAGTAATCTTCGAGTTCTTCCTCCCTCAGTCCTGTGTTTAGTCAGCTTTCTCTTCATGTTGTTTATCTCTTGTCTCAGTGTTTGGTGTTCCCTTTGTCTCCTCAGTCAGTCATGTCTGTCTGTTTCCCCCGGCTCTCTGTGTGTCTTAGTCTTTGTTTATTGTACTTCCTGTTTTATTTTGACAGTCTCTCGTTCTATGTACACTGTATCCTGTTTTCTTTCCCCTGTCCTGCTGGTCTGTATCGATTCCAGTTCTGTTTCCACCTGTTGCCCATCCTCTCATTATCCTGTCTGTATTTAAGTCCTCAGTCTCCTTCTGCTTGTTGTTGTGTCATCCCAGTTTGTTGTGTGTTCCCATGTCTCCTGTGAACTCTGTATTTTCCCTCATAACCTCCGAGCCTCGTAGTTCTCTAGTTTTCTGTCACTAGTTTCTAGTTTTTTGGTTGTTCCTATTAGTCTTTTTGTATTTTTGTTTGTAGTATTTGTAGTTTGGAGCAATCTAGTTGCCTTCTTTAGTTTACTCCCTTTGTTTCCAAATGTTTTTGGGTCCAACCTCTGCCTGCCACACAGTGTTACATGACATAATGTTGTAATATCATCTTTATCGTACAATGAAAAGTCCCTTAAGATAACTATAATTGTGAATTTAGGACAGCTAAATTGAAGTGATATACCTCCAATATCAGGTCGTAGTTTGTTGTCATAACCTTGCAGCAGTTTATTAAGGATCAGCGTTACATCGCTCTCATAGACCTTTGGTGATAACACCCAGGTCTTATTTATGGGTACATCTTCATAGTCCTCTTCGTCCTGTTTACTGGGTCCAATAGCTGAACTGTGGAAGAGAAAACATTGTAAAAATCAAACACACACACACACACACAGACATATATGTATACTACCAGCAAAACATTTGGACACACCTTCTCATTTAATGGTTGGTTCTTTATTTTTACTACTTTCTACATTGTAGGTACATACTGAAGACGTTAAATATATGACACAAGATATATGGAATTATGTAACATAGAAAAATTGATAAATATGTTTTATATTTGAGATTCCTGTAAGTAGCCACCCTTTGCTTTGTTGACAGAGCTGCAACCCTCGGCCTTCTCTCAGTGAGTTTCATGATGTAGTCACCTGACATGGTTTCTACTCCACAGGTGTGCCTGTCAGGGTTCGTTTGTTGCCTTCTTAATGACGCTGGGACCATCAGTTGTGTTGTGCAGAAGTCAGGTTGGTGCACAGCTGACAGCCCTATTTGACAACTGTTAGAACTCATATTATGGTAAGAACTAAGCTAAGTAAAGAGAAACGACAGTCCATCATTACTTTAAGAACTGAAGGTCAGTCAGTCCGAAAATTGAAACTGGCTCACATGAGGACCAAGAGTAACTTCTGCTGCTGAGGATAAATTCATCCGAGTCACCTGCCTCAGAAATCACAAGTTAACAGCAGCTCAGATCAGAGCCCAGATAAATGCCACACAGAGCTCCAGTAACAGACACATCTGTGCATCAACTGTTCAGAGGAGACTGTGTGAATCAGGCCTTTATGGTCAAATAGCTGCTAAGAAACCATGACTAAGGAAAAGCAACAAGCAGAAGAGATTTGTTTGGGCCAAGAAACACAAGGAATGGACATTAGCCCAGAGGAAATCTGTGCTGTGGTCTGACGAGTCCAAATTTGAGATCTTTGGTTCCAACCGTCATGTTTTTCTACAACACAGAAAAGGTGAATGGATGGTCTCTACATGCATGGTTTCCACTGTGAAGCATGGAGGACCTCATGAAGCTCATCGAGAGAAGGCCAAGAGTGAGCAAAGCAGTAATAAAGGCAAAGGGGGACTGAAGACTCTAAAATATCAAACATGTTTTGAGTTATTTCACACTTTTTTGTTTACTACATAACTCCATATGTGTTCATTCATAGTTTGATGCCTTCAGTGAGAATCTACAATGTAAATAGTCATGAAAATAAAGAAAAAACATTAAATGAGAAGGTGTGTCCATATATATATATATATATATATATATATATATATATATATATATACATATATATATACATATATATATATATATATATATATATGTATATATGTAATTTAACCCTTTAAAGCCAAGTGTATCGTACTTGATATGTGTTTTTGTGAGGTTTTCAAACTTCTACATCATCAGCATGACTTTTTTTTAACCTCAAAAAATGATATAAATTGCATGATATGTTTTTAATCACTAAATTGCAAAAATATGGCTAAATTAAAACTCATGTGCAGCTTAAAATTTGATATATCTTTTTATATATTTTATCTAACAGTTCAACAAACACTCCATTATCAAAAAATTAAAGATTTCTGGCAGTTATTTCATGGTTCAGGTTTTAAAGTGTTAAATGTTTGTGTGAACTTGTAGTTTATGTAAAAATACCAGAAAATATACACCAGTCGCTCACAACAACCACTGAGAGGTGGACTGAATTACAATATGATCTATATATCATATATCTGTATCGCTTTAACATATAATAATGGCTTGATTACATGCTCAATCATTCAATTAAGGAAATCCCAGAAAGTTTATCCTGCCTATCTGGATGTTGTGTTTTCAGTGGGGAGAAACATTTGAAAACCTGCAGTCAGCTAAAAGGTCACCTGGATGAGTGACAAAATGTTCTTCCCACTGAAAATGCAATGCCCACATGAACAGAATCAACTTTCTGGTATGGCAGTCAGGTAGTCAGGGGAAATAAGAGTAGAGCTGGCAGCAGAGAGGCAACAGTATGTGGCTGGAGACTGAGTGGGCAGTCCGTTGTTGTCCACTGAGAGTTAGCCAAGGTTGCCACCCACGGCATGCCACTGTCGCCTAAGCTCGACTGTTCGCTTATGTCCTGAAATCTCTGTAATTCTTTATTATCAGGATTAGAGATGGCACGATACCACTTTTTGATGTCCGATACCGATACCGATATCATAAATTTGGATATCTGCCGATACCGATATGAATGCGATATAGTGTGTTTTTTAATCAATAAAACTGTTTTTTTTAATATCTTGCTGCATTTTGTATAAGTTCATCCTCAAGTTTAAATAAACAACAACACTAAAGCTATTCTGTTATACCTGTATGTAAAAAATACACTGCACCCAAAATATTTCATAGTTCAGCAACACTGATCAATCTAATAAACTTAAACCTGCTCCATCCTTCCTATTCTGGTATTTTAAAGAGTACTTAGCAGAAATATTAAGCAACCTAACTAATAGGGTTGCAAACTCCCAGCAAAAAAAATAGGGAACCACCCCCCACCCTCCACCTCATGATGCTTAATCGATGTAATCAACTTTAATTTGATGCAGGGTGAAAAAAAATGCACAGAATTAAATTATTTTTCAAGAATAATTAAATAGATTCAACATCTTTCTTCAACAGAACTGCAGACTGCACAGATGGTATCTTCCCAAAGGAAAAAGTACTATAGCTTACTAGGGTATATTAGACTTAACAGTTACTATATACAGTAATGGACTTCTATACATTTTACATCAGATTAAAACTTTGGGTGTAAGATTCAGATAATTATTTATTAAAAGCGAGACATTTTAAATGAGAATAAGAAAGAAAAGTATGTCTTTGTGCCCCCTTTTCCCTGTTAATGCCCTATCGGCCCCCCTGGCTACACTTTGCTAGATCCGCCCCTGCACAGTTACCAGCCGTCAGCTAGGTAGAAAAGGATCCTGGTGTAGAAAGTAATATTAAATAAATTCTAACAACAGCTTATCAAGCTTAAAGGTGCTGCTGTTGTTCCGCCGCTGGTTTCCTCTTTCTGGTGCAAAGTGGGCCAAAAACAAAGAAGAGAGACGGACTCGCGACAGAAAAGCCGATCAGCTGATCATTGATCAGTTTCATGATTGAAGTAGGAGCAGGAAGGTGAGGGAGAGAGAGAGGCAGTCGCTCCATATATCGGTTGTTAAGCTTAACATGGGAACGCTTTACAAACATTCAGAGATGAACTTACACACTTGCTTTACTTCTCTCTGGGATAACTTCCTCGGAGATGAAATGCTGGTTTGGTAGCAAGGCTACAAATACACACAGCCGCTCTATCACCTGATGCACACTGCTCCGACGTGCTACGGTTATGAGCCGAGTTACGCCGTGTCGCAAGTTTTGTGAGGTGGGTTTTTTTTATATTTAATGGATCGGATTATATTTTTAATTTCTCACCGATATCCGATCCAGTAATTTACGTCAGTATCGGACCGATACCGATACTTAATATCGGATCGGTCCATCTCTAATCAGGATGTCCTAAAAACTCACTGAAAAGCCTTCAGCTGATCCAAAATGCTGCAGCAAGGGTACTGACAGGGACTAGAAAGAGAGAGCAGATTTCTCCTGTTTTGGCTTCCCTTCATTGGCTTCCTGTTAAATCCAGAATTGAATTCAAAATCCTGCTCCTCACATACAAAGTCTTAAATAATCAGGCCCCATCTTATCTTAATGACCTTGTAGTACCATATCACCCCATTAGAGCACTTCGCTCTTGCACTGCAGGCCTACTTGTTGTTCCTAGAGTATTTAAAAGTAGAATGGGAGGCAGAGCCTTCAGTTTTCAGGCCCCTCTTCTGTGGAACCAGCTTCCAGTTTGGATTCGGGAGACAGACACTATCTCTACTTTCAAGATTAGGCTTAAAACTTTCCTTTTTGCTAAAGCATATAGTTAGGGCTGGACCAGGTGACCCTGAATCCTCCCTTAGTTATGCTGCAATAGACGTAGGCTGCCGGGGATTCCCATGATGCATTGAGTTTTTCCCTTCCACTCACCTTTCTCACTCACTATGTGTTAATAGACCTCTCTGCATCGAATCATATCTGTTATTAATCTCTGTCTCTCTTCCACAGCATGTCTTTATCCTGTTTTCCTTCTTCACCCCAACCGGTCGCAGCAGATGGCCCCGCCCCTCCCTGAGCCTGGTTCTGCCGGAGGTTTCTTCCTGTTAAAAGGGAGTTTTTCCTTCCCACTGTCGCCAAAGTGCTTGCTCATAGGGGGTCATATGATTGTTGGGCTTTTCTCTGTATTTATTATTGTGCTATCTACTGTACAATATAAAGCGCCTTGAGGCGACTTTTGTTGTGATTTGGCGCTATATAAATAAAATTGAATTGAATTGAATTGAATTGAAAGAACAGAGAGCAGTAGGTGAACTGTAGAAGGTCCACAGTGTCTGGGACCACAGAGTTGATGTGTGTCAAGACCAGCTTATCAAAGCACTTCATGACGGTGTCAGGTACGCTATCTGGGGTACCACTTGGGAGGAGGGCGGGTGCACCCTCAGACTGAGAAGACAGCAGTCATCACATTGTGCCTGTCTGAAGACCAAAATGGAGGGGAGGCAGTTTTTAGGGGCTGGCTGCTTACTACTCCAGCTTTGCAGAGCTGACCAGCCCCTTAACCAGTCTCACCCCGAAGGGTGCTAACTGGCACAGCAGCGAGCCATTAACTAATTATGCCTCTTCTAGTTGTGGTGTGTGGAGAGAAGAGACCAGAGCAGGCGGTAGAAAGGTGACAACAATGGACTGGGCCGACTGAGTGCTGCTGCAAAGCAGTGAACAGTAGGAAAGCTATATATAAATAACACCAACCAAGAGAAATGCTGTGTCTATGATGTATGTGTGAGGATTTACTTAGCGACAGACATGCTACCGTGAGGTTTAGGGTTAGCAAAAAATAAGCAAGTTAGTTTTCAGATAAAGATGTTCTGACTGAAACAGGTCTCCCTTTAAATACAAAGGTTTGCTAAACGTTTGGAAAGAAATTAAGAAGAAGAGACAGAAAGAAGAGAGAACTTAAATTCAATTTACCGCACCAAATGACAGCAACAGTCACTGAAGGTGGTTTATATTGTAAGCTAAAGACTCTACAATAACAAATAGAAATCCCAACAATCAAACAACCCCCTTTGAGCAAGCACTTGGAAAAATTGGGAACAAAAGACTCCCTTGTAACAAGAAGAAATCTGCAGTACAACCAAACTCAGGAATGGGCAGCCATCTGCCATGTCTGGTTAGGGATGATGGGAAGAAGACAGGATAAAAGACACACTCTGGAAGAAAGCGAGAGGTTAATAATCAGTAGTTTGTCTTTGAAATCCAAACTCGGAGCTGTTTCCACAGAAGAGGGCCCTGGAAGCTGAGTGCTCTGCCTCCCATTCTACTTTTAACCCTAAGAAGCACAAGTAAGTCTGCAGTCTTACAGCAAAATGCTCAATTGGGCTGTACTATCAGGTCTTCAAGATAAGATGGGGCCTGATTATTCAATACCTTGTATGTGAGGAGCAGAATTTTAAATTTCATTCTGGATTTAATATAGTACAGTATAGGAGTACAGGAGAAATCTGCTCTCTCTTTCTAGTCCCTGTCAGGACTCTTGCTGCAGCATTTTGGATCAGCTGAAGGCTTTTCAGCGAGTTTTTAGGACATCCTGATAATAATGAATTACAGTAGTCCAGCCTGGAAGTAATAAATGCATGAATAAATCCCTAGCAAATGGTATGGGGACTGTAATTAATTTTAGATCACTTTAATAGTTAATTGCATACTGAGCACTCAGAATAAAATAAGTAGAAAAGTTGTTGAGAGTTGTTTGTGCAGACTTAGTGGAACGCCAAGTGTAGGAACCTAGTACGTAGCCTAAAGCAGATGACTCGTAAGCTGGAGAGGAAATGGCGTGTCACAAATTTAGAGGATCATCATTTAGCCTGGAGAAATAGTTTGCTGCTTTATAAGAAAGCCCTCCGCAAAGCCAGAACATCTTACTATTCGTCACTGATTGGAGAAAATAAGAACAACCCCAGGTTTCTCTTCAGCACTGTAGCCAGGCTGACAAACAGTCAGAGCTCTACTGAGCCGCAGGCACTGCAAGCGAACAACACTCCCAGTTGCAGGAAAACCTTGTGGCCCAGTGTGGCCACAGCTCAACCACCTGTGCTTCCCATGGCTCCTTCAGTCATGCTATATAAGATGATGGAGATGGATGACTCACAGTCTTTCCTGAAATTTGTTAGGCCACAGCGGTGGGATGTAAATGGCTAGTGGCAGAATGGGCTGCATGCCTGCTTCCCGTACTATCTGGAGAGGCTCAGGCATCGGTGCTTTTCCTGCAATCTTGTGATAATGCTCAGGGTCATCACTTAACCTTTGACCAAGTGATAAAATGCCGTCCTAACGCAGTATAAATGTACGGCTATTTTGCAATGATTAGGGACAGGCTTTCTTGAGTGAGTAATGACACTTGAAGAAAACCCCTAGTTTTAATGCTAAAAAAAAATGCTATTTTTCACTTGCCTCATTTTAACCAGATAACTGGTTACATTGAATATGATAAAACTGTGGACAATTTTATGAGAATTCTATTTGCTGGGTATCTGAGGGATGCCAGTTCCAAAAGGGTAGTTCCACCCTTTATCAGAAATCAAGGCCCCATTTGACCACGTGTTCAAAATGGATCTAACACGTTATAACAGCAGAATTTGCTTCAGGCTTGGGACTGTCAGCAGTGTCTGTATAACAGGGGACCTAGACTGTGACGGTTTAGACTGGTGCTTATATTGCTCCCTTCATTCAGCTTAAAGTTACTCACCAAGTGACAAGGTGCATTTTGTGGTCAGATGGAAAGTGGGAAATGTCAATTATATTCTGACAGGAGTAGAGCAACACAAATACACCATCTCAACCTTCTGAAAGCTTGGAGGGAGCGAGTGCCTGTGAGGCAGTGAGCAGTGAGTTGTGGTCTGAGGTACCACCTCACTCCTTTGTCATGACCATCTCACAACAGCCCAGAGAGAACATGTTGCAGCTTTGCAACGGTGGTTTGCTGATGTGTTCTTCAGCCATGCCATGATACACCACACTAATACGACATTATATTGAGTGTGACAGTGTAGTCATGACCCTAGAGATTGTAGGACCTATAGGACCCTGAACACAAGAGAAAAGTTCAGAAGGAAATGCTATGCTGGAGATAGGAGTAAAAGAAGAGTCTTGTACAGTGTAGCCCCATAGTTTTAGTCATGAAGAAAGATGGGCCAACATGGTTTTGTCTAGATTAGTGCATGGTCAGTATTAGGAAAATATATTTTCCAGTGCTTATTTGCTGTGTATTTTGTCTGATGCATTTATTGGAGATTATGTATTGGAATTTCAGGAGCAGGACCACGCCTCCAAACACGCTCCTTCCAGCTGTCATCTATATAGGTTCCCCCCGTTCTGCAAGCTGATCATTCTCGTTTAAGTGCCTCACCCTCCCTCCCTCCTTGTTCTCTGTTCTTTAACTTCTTCGCTTCTATTTAGTACACGGGGATCTGCCAGGCCCGGGAGCCATCGCCAGTCCCCTTCGAGGCCTTCCCCAAACCGCAGCTCAATTCATGTCAAAGCATTCACCTTCACCTACTAAAACACTGTCAAACCTAAAATGAGGACGTGGGCCCAGCTAGTGAAACAACAGGCTATTAAAAAGGCCACTTTTCAGTTATGAACTGTGTCAACTTTAGCCAGACTGAAACTGCAGAACAGGAAGCTTTGTGCAGAGTTGCAGAGAACACTGCCTATTTTTATGCTGCTAAAAGAGAATAAGAGGAAACAGATTGGGGTGAAAGAGCGTTGAGACTGTAAGTGAAGTGTAAACATTAGTGCCTTAGAAGTGGTTGAACTTAACTGTCACTGTTGCAGGATAATATACTTTGCTTATGCAGACAGGGCGTGGACAGCCCTTTAAATAATGAAGCCTGTGTAGTTCCTCTTTGAGATCTATCGGACCGCACTTTGGGTGGTGTCGGGTGGATCTACCACATATGTGTTTAATAAATAATTGTTGTTGATTGGACCTGCTCTGAGTATTGGTTATTTATTCTCAGCACATCAAAAAAGAATCGGGACATCAGTAAGGTTTCACAGTTTGATGTTTATCCCAGGGCCTAGGTCAACAAGCTCCTGGACTGGATTAGTACTGCTTGCTTTTTCACAACACTGGATATAACCAAGAGCTTCTGGCAGAGACCAAGGAAACATGATGTTATCCACTCCATATGCTTTGCAACAATTTTACACTCTTCCTTTCAGGATGTTTGGCTTTCCAGTGCCTTATGGGCAGGATGCTGGATGATGTTATCAATTCATTGCAATTCAATTTGATTTACACACAGTTGCCCCAAAGCAACACCTGGGCAGAGAATGTGCAGGGGTTGGCTGCAATCCTGGAGACCCTGGGGCAGGTGGAGCTTGGGGGTTGACTACTTCGTGGTACACATTAATCGTAAGCCGTTGGAGTGGGACGCTCGACATAACACAGTAGAGAAAAAAAGCCTGGGTATTCAGTGAGTGGTCAACATCCTCCTGGAACTGCCAGTCACCCACTGTTCACACCACACTTCACTCCAGTGGCCACACCGCATGAAAGGTGCACGCAGATCATTCAGTGGTCTCTCTTTCTAGTCCGTGGAAGTACTCTTTCTGCAGTGTTTTGGATTAACTGAAGGCTTTTAAAGTAGCCTAGAAATAATAACTGCATGAACTAGCTTTTCAGTATCACTCAGAGACAGAATGCTTCTCTTTTAGCAATAGTAGGCAGATGAAAGACAGCAGTGCAACACAGTTGTTTATTGAGCAAGTTGAAGGACAAATCCTGGTCAAAATTTCTCACAGGTTAGAGTAACTGTATAGAAACCCTATTAGAATAAAGCACAATAACCCTTATTCCTGAGCTTCCACAGAACTGTTATACCTATTTTTTTGGTTTGTTTCATTATTTTCTCTGTTGCTTTTCAATCTTCAGTGCTCCCAGTTTGGGTGACCCTGGGTCCACTAGAGTCTTCAATGATTCACACTCCAATGGATGCATCAGAGAGCAACTTGGGGTTAGCATCTTGTCCAAGGATATTTGGCATGCAGACTGGAGCAGACGGGGATTGAATCACCAACCTTCCGATTAGTAGGTGACCTGCTCTAACACCTGAGCTACAGCCACAAATATCCAGGATAAACAAATATCCAGGACGTCTGTCATCTCTGCTAAAATATTGCTAAAGTTGGAACTATCTCGTTTCAGACTGCTGGGAAACATGACCATGCATTTGTTAATTCTAGGCTGGAATTCACAGAATTCCAACTATAATCCCTTACAGACTGCTCCTTTTAAAACATTTTTATTAGCAGGCTTTTCTAAAAGTTCCCTGAAAGTTCCCATTGTTGCAATTTATGACCTTTTTCTTTCAAATAGGCTTCATAACACACGCTCACATCCACTCTGTTTATCACTCACAAACACACATGCACCCACACACCAACACACACACACACACAGTGAAATTATATATTTGATTGTGTACCTTCCCGTTTTGTCTTTCAGGTGTCGTGTATTGTTTGAGAGTGCTTTGTTACAGATGCAGCAGTTACAGACCCAGATTGTCTGTTTGCTTCATCCTGGATTTTTCCCCTCACCACCATTCTTTTCTCTTTTCTCGCTTTTCTCTCCACTTTTTTCGCCTATCTTTTGCCAATCTGGCCTAGACCCACTGTCTGCTCCAGCATAATGTCCACGCAGACAATAATATGAATAATAACACAACCAAAACATTACCAAGAGGAGCCTACAGAGAGTCTACGTTGGTCCTGTTGGGAAAGCAAATATGTTTGGCACAACAAAGCATTTAGACCATTAATCTGCTTGCTACAACTGCTGGACAGGACAGGTTTAAAAAAAGTTCCCTGAAAAGACTTCAGCTGATCCAAAACGAGTGAGAGTGGGATAGATATCCTTTTTTTTATTACTCTGTTTTAAATCCAGAATTGTTTGTAAAATGCTTCTTCTGATATACAAAGTCCTGAATAATCAGGCCATATCACCCCGGCTTGGACAGTCTCGGCCGTTGTGTCCTTGGGCAAGACACTTCACCCATTGCCTACTGGTGGTGGTCAGAGGGCCTGGTGGCGCCAGTGTCCGGCAGCTTCGCCTCTGTCAGTGCACCCCAGGGTGGCTGTGGCTACAATGTAGCTTGCCATCACCAGTGTGTGAATGTGTGTGTGAATGGGTGGATGACTGGTTGTGTAAAGCGCTTTGGGGTCCTTAGGGACTAGTAAAGCGCTATATAAATACAGGCCATTTAAAGACCTGTTAGTATTGCATGCCCCTTAGTAAAGCATTTTGCTCTTAGGCTTATTTTTGGTTTGGTGAGTTTCCAAAAGTAGAATGTGAGGCAGAGCCTTCAGCTATCAGGCTCCTGTGGAATAAGTCACAGTAGATGAATGCGGCTCCTTGAACCTGGGTCTGCTGTACATCAACTGATGAGTCTCTCTCCAATATATGTTAGGTTTTTACCTTACAAAGTCCTTAAAGTGACTGTTTCAGAGAACTGGTGCCAGGGTTGTGTTAATAAAGCTCAAGTTGATTCAGAGTCATGACATAATTCACACCTTGGTGACAAAAGTCCTGATTATAAGAAGACTTTTGCGTCTGTCCAAGAACTAAATCATCAGCTATTCGTTCATGAAGAGACCCGAGATAGTCTACTGATGTAACAAGACAGATAAAGCGTTATGGTTTATTACCTTCTCAGTAATAAACTTGTATGGAGGTCAAATAAAAATCTATTAGACGCGACGGAGAAAAAAACGCTGAAATGAAAGCAAAACATTTTTCCTGACAAAACAGCATCCTGCTATAAAACCACCACAAGAAAAACGCAGCGGATTATGTCGAGGACAGAGCGCAGAGGCGGCGACATCTGCAGTCATTACCTCAATTCGTTTGTCGGTGTTAACTGCCCCGATCGAGACATTGCTGCTCATTTGCATCAATACACACTTACCAGACACCCAGAAACACGTAGAGCAGCCAGTGATACATGTCTTTGTCTTGCGCTTCTCTGAAAAGCAGGAGTTTTATCCTCTCCTCTGGAGCGAAGCACACAGCGCTGTCCACGCCAAAAAGGGAAATCGCGGAATATCCGTCGAAAATACAGATGATGCTCAATGTAGCGACAGAACAATGTGAGATGGGTCCATGATATGTGTGGAGGGGGAGGAGGCTGCTGCCAAAGAGCTGACTCTGCTGCTGTAGTTCATCTGCAGTGCTAGCAACAGACTGTTCTGATAGATGCTGCACTGATAGCCCAGTGGTGTCACTGAATCATCCGTCCTTTTGTATTAAATGATCTAAAACCCAGCCGTTTTACCACAATGCCTTAAAGGACAGGTTTTATTTTATTGTATTACACTACAAGTCACAATCAAGGCTTCAGTGAATTTTATTCTAAACACTCGAGGCTTTTATCTGCCCACACACTCATTCACAGACAGATGCATAATGAGTTTTAGTGTCTAGCTCAAGGACATTTGGATGTAGGTGTAAAAACAGGGATCAAGCCATCACATGAGTGGGTGACCTCTGAACACCAGTCCTTCTGAAAGGAGGAAAACAGAGGTCATCGTGAAGATGTAGCCTGCTGCAGCGGAGTGCTGCTGTGCAATCAATCCATAATGTGCACGATCTACTGTGCACACCCTGTCCACCTGTCCACTGGGAACAACCACAGGCCGTCAACCTTTGCTTGAACAGTTGATGAACTGATTCAGTGCTGTGTTCATGAATGGAGTTTTAGGAAGGAAGTTGCATTAATTCCACTCTATACTTCAGGATTTCTCCGTTTGTCAGCAGGTCCTTGAAATATATATATATATATATATATATATATATATATACATACACATATATATATATATATATATACATACACACATATATATATATACATACACACACACATATATATATAGGTACTAAAACCAGTATCACACACACACATCTATATACATCTATCTCTATCTACATGTAGTGGCTGTAGAACAGCAGTCACTGCAAGAATAGACACTTCTACATTTAACACATACAGAAACAGTCTGTCAAAATGTCCAAACTTTTATTCATCTGTAAAAATGGTTATTACAGATACTCCTGTAATTAATACAACTACAAGATAACAACCAAGTAAAACTTTTTGTTGCTTTTGTTTTAAATCAACCATGATTTTTAACTGTGTTAAAATGGACTACAATTACAGCCATGACAGGCTGAATGTTTGTGGAATGCCGCTGTAGAAGGTAGGCACCGTTAGGTTGGTTCTTGGTTGCTCCATCCTTACAGCTGACTAATACAGTCTTCTACACGTTTTGTCAAATAAAGCAGCCTGAAAATATGAATATATATATAGTAACATATAAGACTAAGAATGAACATAAAAATAAGAAGGAAATATGCAATGGGGCAAGAGGGAGAGATGAAAGAGAAAACTGGAAAGAAAACAAGAACATTGTAACTAATACTTTAACGCTGTGGAGACTGATGGTAATTTATCTGTCATGACGTCACGTTGCATTAGTGAATTAACATCAATAAGTTAGATAACAGGGGAAGCGGAGGAGAAGAAAAACAATGTAGTGGATTCTTATATGGAGTGGCGTCAATCAACCAGGGAGTGGTGCTGAGGCTGATCTGTTCGTCCACAGCGACCACAGCACGGGAGCCCTTCTGAATGAAGATCCACTGAATGAGGATCAGGACCTCATGTCGCTCCGGGATCTCTTTGGGGAACTGGTTGTTTACACTAAAGTCCGTTCCTTTCAGCTGCCTGTTCCTTCTGCTTGAAATGTTGGAATTTGGTCACAATAGGACGCGGTCTTCAGGCATCATTCTTGCTGCCAGGCCAAGGACACAGTGGAAGGTGATGTTCTTCAGCGTGTCCTGTGGAAGCTTCAGGTGGGTCCTGATGAAGGTTTTAATGGTAACTTCTGCGTCCTCTTCCGCAGATTCCAGGATGCCTGAAAACACCAGGGGATAGTGTGGAAATCGACCATAGTGTCTTTTATTATTTTAAAATCATTATTATTTTACTTTCTTCACTGAGCTGGGTCACATGACCAAGTCTCGTAGCGAGGCGTTTTCAGCAGTGAGTGTTTCCACCTGCTGCTGGCTAAACACCAAACATTCCCTTACTGCTTTGGTGCGGTGCTCTTTGTCTGTTTGGCATGCTGAATAGAGGAGGAAACACGGTGCCGTTATTAATGTCACAGCCAAGGCCGACCTGGGAAAAAGACTCGATATGGAGAACACTCACGGACGCACTGGTGAGCGTATTTATCAAAAACTCTTTATTTACAACAGGAAGAACTGATATTAATTTAGAGTGTGAGCTCTGAACCACGAAGCTACTGAAAACTGAGAGAGACTACCTACAGCTCTAATAAAATAAAGAGTACTCAAATGACAATGAACAGCATGAAACACTAGGACAACTAGAGTAGGGAAATTCAAGGGGGAATGTGCACTCGGAACAGGTAATGCAGCAAGGTGTCACGGAGAACTAGAACGAGAGGAAACGAGTTAAGAGCGAGGCCGATGGAGTCCAGATGAGAATGAAGTATAAACAGATCTTGTCTTACTTGGCAGGTGGAGGTTTTTAGGCACGAGAGGGGGAAGAGGTCTGGGTGAGGCAGTGCTGTTTCCAGGTGGGGTGTTACGTGGGTGCTGTGACAGGAGGGCAGGTGAGTGAAAAAGAGAGCTTTTTGCACTGAGCTGTCTCGTACTGACCGGCGTCGGGATGATGGTGAATATGGCCAGCAGAGGAAATGACAGACAGCAGGATGACTGCAGGTTGAGAGCACAGGATTAATCTCACCATGAAAAAAATCTGTTTTGATGAATACTCCGTGACAACCAGCACTAACTGTAGGTAAGCTGAAGACTTGGCAGAGAGTAGGGGTGAGCGCTGGTCTTAAGTACTGACAGCTCAACTGCCAGCAGGTGTGGAGGCACGCAGGTATGCCGTGACTCCGCCCAGGGGTGGAAACTGAGACTCTGTGGAAAAAACAGACCATGACAGTTAATAAATAATAAATTGTAAAAAGTTCTCCCATAAAAAAACCAACAGTGCCATGTTTGCATTCCCCGCTGATACAAACAACCCCAGCACACACACACACCAAACCACAGTCAAAGGTCCGGAGGTCAGATGTTTCACTGCTACTTCACTACTCCTCCCTGCTTGTCAAGTTAGTTATTCTCATACGAAACATATAATCTATTAACTAAAATAACACTAACTAAAATGAATAAATAAACAGATAAGAGAAACACATGGACAAGAATTCACACATCAGTTCATTCAGAGTATAATTCTGATCACAAAAGCTGCCAGACTTTCACTACTCAAACTGCATTTCTCATTTATTATATTACTCAGACGAATACTTTCATCATATTTTTGATTAAGAGTTAAACATAATTTACTATTAGCAACAGCACACACAGATAAACTTTGCCATCGCACTCTGTATCATTTTAAACATAAAAGGCTGGATGTCAGGAGGTAACCCCCGGCTTGCCTCTTGTCTGTTTGTCTGTGACCTCAGCAGTCTGAGTCTCCTGAAAGACGGCAGCAGCTTAAACACCCGGTGTCCTGGGTGTGTGCAGTCCCGTAGGATGCTGCGTGCCCTGTGGAGACAGCAGACTGCAGCACAGGTCCTTCAGGGAGGGAAAAGGATGTCCAATGATTTTTTGGGCCATTTAATTAATGACCCTCTGAAGTGCCTTTTTGTGTGCTTTGGTGAAGCTGGAGAACCACACACAGATGCAGTATGTCAGCACACTTTCAGAATCTCATAGCCGGTATTGATGTCCTATTGTTATCTGTCTATGACAAATGAAACTTGCTGTTCTGTGCTGCAGTCTGCTGGGAGGCAGCATCAGAAACATTAATGCAAAGAGATGGACAAGCTAGTGAGACAAGCTGACTGTGGACACGCTGGGGGAGGTGATAGAAAGATGCATGACATTAGAAGTCATCCTCAATAACTCTGATCACCTAGTTTATAACATCTTTATGGAACAAAAAAACATTAGTACTGGAAGACTCTCTCTCTCTCTCTCTGTGGTAAAACAGAGAGATACAGAAAATCTATGGCACCTACAGCTCTCAGGCTTTTCAGTTCTCATGGGATAGCAGATGAGCTATATGTCAGACATATGAATTTTCCTCTGGGATAAATAAAGTTATTGTCTTTCGCTGGTAACTAATTATTATTTAATTATCAAAAAAATATGCTTGAGGTTATCAGTTGTGGTCTTTATCAGGAAAAGGACTGAGCACCTATTAAGTGCTTCAGGGATTTGTCTGTGGCCTTCTTTAGGAAGTCAGTGATGTGGGCAGGGTCTTCAAGCATGTCTGAAAAACAGAGAAAAGGTTCCTTTAGCTCCAGTCATGCTCCGTCATCCTGCAAAATCAAACTCCACATGCAATTAAACCAATGTTGCATATCTAAAATATGTTGCATCTTAAAAATTAGATTAATTCAAAAAAGGAATTGGAAACCAGAGCACAAAGATTAGTGATTTTGACTGTGATATCAAAATGAAATCTTACCTTCAAACAATCCAAATCACAAACCTTTCCAATCTTTATATCCTAAGCCTTCCAAGTTTGCCATTCCTACTAAATATGATAAATTAGTCAGTGTTCCTGTTGTCTATATGTGTAGTTTAGTTCTGTGTCTTTGTTCCCCTATTTAGTTATTGCTTCTCATTTCCTGACATTGCTTCTCACGGTGACATTTATCTCTTGTCCAGTGTGTTTGGTTTTACTTCCTCCCCTGCTTCTTTGTGTGTTAGTTTGCCCCAGCTGTCTGCACTTCCCTCCTACCTTATGTGCATAAGCCGTCTGCTGGTTAATTACAGAACAATCACCTACCAAAAAAGTACAGCTGAATGAGCTTGTCCCTTACTGCCTCGCTTCAAACCAAGACATTCTGCTCAAAAAGGTAGTTGAGCTCAATGCAATGATGCAGTTCATTTGTTGTCAAAGTGAGTTTTCATCTGCAGCTCCTCACACTGTAGAGAGCCCAGATGTGCCCTCTGCTCCGTTCACTCCATCTCCTCCACACAGAGCCCTCTGAAACAGCTCTGCCTTCACCTGAAATCTTTGCCGGTGAGCTGGAAAAAGGTCAGGGTTTTTTAACGCAATGTATGTTAGTTTCCAAGCAGCTTCACTGAACATGTGCATCAGATTTTGCTAAACTAACCTATAACCTATATAATCTCTTGACAGGCAGAATGCTACGATGAACACAGGTTGTCATAAACTCAAATTCTGAGCTGTTGTATGCCAAATTTATTAACAAAGGGTGTTTTTGTTAAAACACCTACTTTGATGTAACTGCTCACTGCATGTACAGTTTGCTGCAGCAAAAGCAAAGTGTGGTGGATTATTCAGTGGACTGAAGGGTGGAAGGAAAAAAACACTTGGTGATGCTTTCCTCATTGGCCTGAGCAACCTGCAAAACATTTACCAGTTGCCCTTGATTAGCTTGTTTATTTGTATGTAAGGCTTGATGACCACCTCCGAGAACAGCAGTGTTACCGGATCAGTCTTACCTGGTGTGTCTTCTGCTGCTCCCATGCCGCTCCCTTAAGAGCAAGGAGCCAGTAGGGACCACCCGGTGGATGCCTTTAATTGTCTACTTTAGCCAGATATATTGCTAAGGTTTGCAACTGATAACAAATAAGTGTTCTATGTGTTGTTTTTATTATTATTAATTGGCTTCCTGTTAAATCCAGAATTGAATTCAAAATCCTGCTCCTCACATACAAGGTCTTAAATAATCAGGCCCCATCTTATCTTAATGACCTTGTAGTACCATATCACCCTATTAGGGCACGTCGCTCTCACACTGCAGGCCTACTTGTTGTTCCTAGAGTATTTAAAAGTAGAATGGGAGGCAGAGCCTTCAGTTTTCAGGCCCCTCTTCTGTGGAACCAGCTTCCAGTTTGGATTCAGGAGACAGACACTATCTCTACTTTCAAGATTAGGCTTCAAACTTTCCTTTTTGCTAAAGCATATAGTTAGGGCTGGACCAGGTGACCCTGACTCCTCCCTTAGTTATGCTTCTATAGGCATAGGCTGATGGGGGATTCCCATGATGCACTGGGTGTTTCTTCTTCACTCACTATGTGTTAATAGACCTCTCTGCATTGAATCATATCTGTTATTAATCTCTGTCTCTCTTCCACAGCATGTCTTTATCCTGTCTTCCTTCTCTCACCCCAACCGGTCGCAGCAGATGGCCCCGCCCCGCCCCTCCCTGAGCCTGGTTCTGCCGGAGGTTTCTTCCTGTTAAAAGGGAGTTTTTCCTTCCCACTGTCGCCAAAGTGCTTGCTCATAGGGGGTCATATGATTGTTGGGTTTTTCTCTGTATGGATTATTGTAGGGTCTACCTTATGATATAAAGCACCTTGAGGCGAATGTTGTTGTGATTTGGTGCTGTATAAATAAAATTGAATTGAAGCCTCATAATTCTTTAACTGTGGTTCAGCTTCGAATAAAAAAAATATATGAGATTTTGGTCCAGACTGGCAAAATATCTCACACTTGCTGCAGATTTGTGAACTGAAGATCCATGATACCAATCCAGTACCATCATAGGTCCACTAACTGATTGAGATCTGGTGACTGTGCAACCTGTTGAGTACAGTGAAAGCAGTTCTACATTACTGTGATATGATGTGTACTCCAGTGTCCCTATCTGATGGGTACACTGGTGATAAAATCGTCAATAACAACACAATGTACTGCCTAAAGTTTAAACGGCACTAATGGTTCCAAAGTGTGCCATAGAAGTATCCCTCACACCTTTTATGCTACTAAAGTCACCAATATCTTGATGCATTCTCAATCATCCATCCAGTCACTTGGATGAGTGACGAAACGTTTCTCCAACTGAAAACGCTACGTCCAGATGAACAGAATCAACTTTTGAAGAATATCACCATTATCTTCCAGTTTTGGTAAGTCTGTGCAAACTGCAGGCTCACTGTCCTTTTGTTAGCTCATAGGAGCAGCACCCATGGATGCTACTGCTGTTGTGTCCAGATTAAGGTTCAGGACGATTCATATCTTAGGTGTACTGGGTATTTGAGTTACTGTTGCCTTTCTATCATATCAAAGCAGTTTGACTATTCCCCTCTGACCTCTGGCATCAATAAGGCCCAGAGAACTACTATTCACTGAATATTTTTAGTTTATTTTGGTGATTCTCTGTAAACCTGAAAGAAATCCCAGTTTCTTAAATATTAAGACCATTTGGCACCAGCAACCATGCCACACTGAAAGTAACTTAAATCTCCTTCCCTCCCATTATGGAGCTTGGTGTGAACTTCAGCAGGTAGTTTTGATGTAAAAAAATTTCTTAAAATGTATTTTCACTTTTGTTACATTTTAGATTACCAAATGTAGATTAATAATGTGTGAATATGGGAGTGACAATTTCAATAAGGTAAAATGAAATTAAACAGACTGTAAAATAAACATAAAAGTGAAAATTTCCCTCCTGAAGGGAAAACTAGTTTATCTCTTTTTGGTACTTTGGATTTACAGGTCAGTTAATACTGCTGTTAAAATCAATAAACACCACTTGATTCAACAGTGCAAAATGCAAAATAAACATTTATTGAACATGGTGCAAAAACCCCCAAAACAAAACAAAAACAAAGTGTTGGTATCCAACTGCTCCAGTACATGACGGAACATTCATCACATCATTATGGCTGGATCCTACTGGACCCTGTCCAAAATATGGGAGCTCCTCTTTCATAAACTTGAGGAACATATTATTGTTCCTCTGGATGCTCTGTGGTCTTCAATGAGATTAGTAATCCACAATTTTTCCATCATTTCAGCTGCAACACTACCTGCAAGACATGAAGACCATTAAGTCATTAGGACTGGGTCGGGGACTTTGTTTTCCCCGTGCCTGGGTGCGTTCTTTTTGGTTTGTCCCTCAGGCCAAAGACGTGCGTGTTAGGTTAACTGATGATCCTAAACTGACAGGAGATGTGAATGTGAACACAAACTGACCACATGTCGAGGGTGTATCTGGCCTTGTGAGTTGTGTGAGGCTCTAGCCCTCCTGTGACACTGAATTTGATCAAGCAGTTAAGAAAATGGATGGACAAATGGAAGTGCAAATATTTACTGTCTGCATAATAACTTTGGAAATAATTTCACACCCAAGATACTTGCATATGTTTAAATAGATGCTGCAAAGGGCTATAGTACTATATGCACTTCTAAGAAAAAGTGTATATAGTAGTGTTATAGTAGTGTGTATATATCTCTAATGCATTTAATATGTTTTACCTTATTAGCAGACTCTAATGAACTGATGAGCATGCCTAGCTCATCTCTGTTCATCTCCAAAGTGACAGGCCGGAGGGCTCCATTTTCTCGCACATCTAGACTGAGACTGAGCAGAGGCGTGTGGAGAGATGATATCTTATCACTGGACAGAGCTAACTGAAGAGAAAAAAAGACGAGAAAAAAAACATAGAAGAGATGAAATGTCTGTGTTTACTAAGGAAATCTGACAATGAATATGATCTTTGTCAATGCTACCAAACTTAAAGAAAATATTAAGAATTCAGCTCACTGACTCATGCAGCTGTCTTTGACCAATCAGTGGTATAAAAATTGCCGTCTACAAACACGAATGAAACATGAGCTATAAATGATCCCAGTGTTGCTGACAGATTGACAGGCATTGTTCCACTGTGCTCTGTCCAATATTTGTTTAGAATTATTTTTATTTGCCTGAATTTGTGATTGCATAAAATTATCCACATAATCCCTTATCAGTAAAGTTTTACATAGTGGTAGTTATGAACATGAACAAACATCTTGAAAAGGTCAAAATTTCATATTATCATTTGAAATGATTAAGTGATAACCAGCTCTGTGGGAAAAAACTTGTTCTGATTTCTATATGATCAAAAACCACAAAGCAAAACTACTAGTTTAAAGTTTGGACACACCTACTCATTCAAAACTGAAGATGTCAAAACTACAAAATAAAGAGAAAAATATTATTTAGCTAATTTATTTGAAACTTGATATTTCAGATTCTAGATGACCCGGTTCATCAGGCTGGGATTTGGCATTCAGTAACTAGACGCACTTTGAAACATGTTTGAACCGCTGCCATTCTCAGTGTAGTTAAGGCCATCACTTGGGTTTTGTACAGGTAGTGTTGGTGCACAGCACTAACAATAACTACTACAGAAATCCATGACTACACTACCAGTAACATGTTTGGACAAACCTTCTCATATAATAGTTTGTCTTTATTTTCATGACTATTTACATTACAGTAGATTCTCACTGAAGGCATGAAAACTATGAATGAACACATATGGAGTTATGTAGTAAACAAAAAAGTGTGAAATAACTCAAAACATGTTTTATATTTTAGACTGAGGAGCAGTTAAAGGTGGACAAGTCTCCTCCTCTGTTTGCCTACTGCGTAGTACTCATAGGAATCAGACTTTTTAAACAGAGAGCCGATTCCAGACATTCCTGTACTGGGAGTGCCAGGTCGAGATCCACAACTGTAAATATTCAGATGCTTTTGCTTCTTTTCATTCAGTTTTGAATGTTAAGCTACATTGTGATGTTTAAATTAGAACAATATCTACAGTAAAAAGTAAGTCAGTTGCATACTGAAAAATAATGAGTCACCTTAAGTTGCCAATCGAAATCCTGCAGAGTAGCAGAGGAGATGGAGTTGGTTCTGTCCAGCAGAGCGCAGCGGATCTCCTCTTCTCTTGCTCTGAGCACACTCAACACAACCTCAGCTTGGCTGCTGCTCACATCTGACAACTGAGAGAGAACCTGCACACAATCGGCCAGAAAAGACCTGAAAATCTCACCTAAAAGAACCCCACTCACTATCAGTGTTGGTCAAGTTACTTGAAAAAAGTAATCAGTAACTAATTACTGATTATTTCCCCCCAAAAGTAATCCCGTTACTTTACTGATTACTTATTTTCAAAAGTAATTAATTACTTAGTTACTTAGTTACTTTTTAAAAACACGATTTACAACCTGAATAGGTGATAAAGCGATAGATCTTTCAGCCCAATTCTACTTTTTCTGCATAATCCATCATACAAAATGTAATCAAATGGAAAAGTCTCTTTTTAAAACTTGTTTTATTAGTTTTAATCTTTTAACTTTATGCATCAAGCAAAAATTAAATTATATGCAACATTCTCTGACTGGAAGAAATTTGTTTAACATTTAAACCTATTTTCTGCACATTCCAGCACATAAAATAAAATATGTTTTTGTGTTTACACTCACTCTTTCAAATAGATGCAAGTAAAACACAGCAGAAAATAAATAAAATCAAAGACTAGCGGTCCTGTTGCTCTATTTTCACCTGTAAAGCAGGAGTGGGGTAGGCGGAGGTTTACCCTGGTGCAGGTGTGCTGCAGCGGTCAGTGGAAGAATCCGCGAGTTTCTCTGTGAATTTCACATTACGTCGTAGCGCACTCGGCGCTTGCTTGGAAGTTTAGGGGTTTAAAAAGAAGTTTTCTTCCCACGCAGTGAACAGTGGACACTAATGTTTTCACTTTTTTATGGAATCAAACTCAAAGTAAGGTCAGTACTTCCACGCTTTAAACGCTGCACGCTCATACTCTCTCCGCACTCGATATATTATCCATTGTTGATCTGCAGACAGCTGTTGTCACGAACGTCGCACTCGCTTACGTCACTGTCATGAGACATTCTCGCAAAAAATCACGGTTTTAGTAACGCAGCATTCCTACGTGAAAGTAATGGTAATCTAATTACCGTTTTTGCAATAGTAATCCCTTACATTACTCATTACTTGAAAAAAGTAATCAGATTACAGTAACGCGCCCATCTCTGCTCACTATACAGCGAGCTGATCTGTAACTATTATTAAAAGTAAAGACAATTTCTTCCTACATTAAACTAGGGTCATGCTGATGGTTGAAACCAAACATTTAAAGTCTCAGTTTCATAAAAACTGACTCATGACTCATTCCATGTTACATTTGTAAAATCTGAACAGAATCAGCTGTTTGAAATAGAGTAGTTCTGACATAGTGCTTTTCTAACCTACATGATCACTCACAATGCTTTACACCACATGCTTCATTCACCTATTCACATTTCTCGCTTTTGATCCAGTGACTGCATCGGAGGGAGCAACATGGGGTTCAGCACCTTCCCCAAGGACACTTTAGCACGTCGACTGAAGCAGCCAATCACCAGCCTTCTCTACTTCCTGACTACAGCTCACTCCCACACCTGCTATTCCCACGTGGTCTCACATCTAAGTACTAATCAGGCCTGACAATGCATTACTGTTTTATTATACAATAACTTTAGTATATTTGATTAAGATATACAAAATGTTTACAAAATAAAACTGTAAATAAAATAAAAATACATAAATAAAAATTTATGTGAAGCCAAAATCTTGTTTTTATTCATCATGTTTTTTAGAAGCAACTTTGATCACAAACACCTGTATTAGAATTTCAAAAATAACACTGTCTATGATACTGAGTCAAAGACACACAAATTGGCACCTTCGATGTTTGGATGGTAATGCTGAGTGAATGACCAATCGACTGCATGCACCAAACTGTGGCTAGTGTGTTCAACCCCATGTGCTCAGAAAATGTCACTGCACCAGAAACCACACGCTCCAGTTCATATCCTTTCCAACCTCTTTAAACTTGTTTCACTTTCTCACCACTTCATCAGAGATGTTGTTGACCACTGCCAAACGGAACAGAGCTGTCAGCGAGTCCAGCAGCTGCAGCCACTCCTGCAGGCTCCAGGTGGCGCTGTAATCCCCCCTGTGAGGAGGCTCCTGCCCACACAGACTATCCACCACCCTGTGGCACAGCTAAACACAAGGAAATACTGTGAGGATCCTAGTTTGGCACTTGGTAGTGCGACACATGAAACATTATACTAGGCCTATTAATTTCATTTATACATATTTGACATTATGGTTTTGTTCTTTTGACTGCTTCCCTTTAGGGTTTGCCACAGGAGATCATCTGCCTCGGTTTCACCCCATCCCTAACCTAACCTCTTCCTCTTAGGTCTTTCTGTTTTCCTCTTTGGTAGTGTGTCATCAGTCACAGTAAGTAAAAGAAGGAAATGCCCTTCATTTTCTTTGCACTAATAAACACTGCCATCTGTAAGCTGCAATCACCAATGATTTTTATTTTTTTTATACTCAGACATATCATTATTGCAAATTTCTTTGAAATATTGTGATATGATTTTGTGGCTATATCGCCCACCCTTATTTTGAAGTTTAATTTAGGCATCACACACCATCTCCAGCATTCTGGTGAAATTGTATGTACCAATTTATATCTTTTTAATTTATGCATTCATTTATGGTGAAACTGTTTTTAATCTATGTAAGAGACACACAAACATCAGATACCAGCGAACAGTGGAAGAGGAATATGATGTAGTAAGGCTCATCTGCAGTCTGTATTGAAGTATTATCCCTGCTCTCCACTATCAAACATTAAAAAACTCACTAATTTACTCTTCTGTCCTCTATTCTTCTGTTTACGTTTAACAAGCATCAGTATCCAAGTAGAACAAGCTGACATTTCTTTTCAAATATCAGGATACTTCTGGGCAGGTAACTTGTCACCGTGACAAATTTATTTTCATTTGCAACCACCAGGAGCTCAGTAGTTTAGATGTGCTTCAACAACATTTCTTCTCAAATGTTTTGGATATTCAAAACCTGTCAAACCACGTTTACTGTTTTCTATTTAAAAAAGAAAAACCACATTCATCTCAGTTATATGCCTGTGTTACGCCCCTTCCTTTTAGCAGAGTCCCTGAAGCAGAGTCAACACAAAGAGAATGGTATTACAGTTTCACTAGTTTTCATGTTGACTTATGAGATTTGTTCACAATGTCCACTCTCCATGTTCCAGTATCTGCAGATTTGTCCATTTCAGGAAGTAGCCACCTCCCTCCTGACTGCAAGTCAGTATCATCATCATTATTATTATTACTTTGTACTTTCTTACTTTGAGAACTTTTCAGAGCCTGTACTTTTTCACTTTTACTATAAAGTAAAAACGTTGTTTCAGTACTTTAGGTGTTACTGGAGTGTTTTTTCACCCAGGTATCTGTACTTCTACTGAAGTAAAGAAACCACAGAAACAAACCACACCAAAGAGTCTCCTCTCTTCCTCTCAGCACGAATGCAAGTGAGTCGAAAGTTGCACTTCCCAAAAAATACAATTTGACACCTTACCACCAGCTACATCAGTCATGTGACTTTTCCACCGATAAGGGCTTTCTTTGTGTTTGATAGACGCACCAACGCTTTGGTATTATCTGACCCATCACTACTCAAAGCGCCCTTTATACAAACACTTCCCCCCCCCCTACGCTCTAAGTGTTTTCTACGACCAACCCTTTGATCAGTATATGACAGATGTCGTGCCAAGGTAGGTCGTTTCCCCGCCGTCGGGAGCGCGCGCTTGACTCCGCCTCCATTCCAACAACCAACTGTGGAAGTTTTACTTTAGTAAAACAGTGAAAGATGAGTGTCGTTGCGTTACCGTTAAGTTTGTGGGTTACAACTGAAAATATTACATTTATTTTTTTTTTCACGTGTTATCGGACGGGACCATATTTAAGCTGATAATTATTTGCATTCTCCTGTAACTTTACTGTATAAAGAACTAAAACCCTCAAAATTTCAGGAGTAGTTAGTCATTATAAGAAGTGTTTGTGAACGGAAAATCAAGAATTAGGGACACTGTTTGTCCGTGATTTGGACAGATCATCACGTGATCCCGATGGAGGGGGACCAGATTCTGTCGGGGATACCTACCTTGTCACGACACCTGTCTCTACCTCCTAACCTGCAGCCATCCCATTATTATTATGTTGATAGAGGTATAGATGCTCATTCAGATAACACTATGTAGCAAGAACATTCAGAAGAAATATCTGGGCAATGGATGGGCTGCTAAACATATGCCTTCGCTGAAATATCGGAGCTCTCATAAAGAAATATAAAACATTAAGTTACATATCTTAGTATTTATGGAGGTACAATCGCCCGTGGCTCCAGTGGACATTTAGAGAACTAAATCACGTTTCACGACTTACTTTTCGGCAGTCCTTGTTAGCTAATGCACTCAGTAAAACCACCATGTTTTCAGTTAGTTCCGCCATCAGTACTGCTGATCAGCTGATGTTAGTCACGTGACTTACATTGTTGCGTTCAGAATGCTTCGGAAAAATAAACCCAAACACTGTAATCACCAAAGAGTTCAAGCAAATACTTAATAGACAGAAAATGCAGGAGAAATGTTTTATGCGGATGTATATCAACAGTAAAACTCTCACACTGATGACAATCTAATAATGTAGTGTAGCCCTGATTGCTGAAAATGTGGAAACATTTGCAAGGGATAGCTGCAAGCGTGAATTCCCACAGTACTTCCGTTAGATCATTTGGATGAAAAAAGCACACCCCCTGGTTCATAGATTAAAGATGGTTCACAGACTATTTCAGTTAAAGCTACTAACATGCTCCCGCCATTGAAGACAATATGACATTTGTGCATTTGCATTGGGGATTCGGTTGGACGACACTCCGCTGTAGAGCGAAAGCTTTCGTGGCTGAGCGACTATTTCTCACATCCTGCTTTGTTTCTCAGTACTGTCTGTCGACGATGTGACCGAATCTACAGGCTGCTTTACTGCGGGTAGTAACTTAAAATTGGGCGGCGTGAGGAAATAAACAGCAGGTACGTGTTTTCTGTGAATAACTGCCGGAGAAACATGTCTGTTTCTCAGATAGAGGCGTGAACGCACTCGGGGGTTTTGTCCATTCATTACAGTAGCAACAATATAAGCAACGAACAACTGTAGGCCTCTAAGTTGCTGTACGGAGACACTTTCTTTTGTAGTTGGCCGAGTATCGATACCTCTGTGTAATCGCTTAATGCGGCCTGAGTGTACAGCTGATTGTGGTAGTGTCCCCTTAAAGCTGTTTCCACAACTTCGAGTATGGAGTCGTTTAAAGTCTTTACAGCCTCTTTAACTTCTAAGTTGCGCAAACAGGCGTGGCTTAAGGGTGCTGTGCGGTAAACGTTAGTTTTCTATTTGATGTGCTGTAAAGACTTAAATGGGGACTTAATTAATCTGTGGTGTAAAGGTTAATAGTAGTAAAACAGATGGTCATTAGGGTCAGTTGTTACCATAACTCATGTTCTGGAAAGTCAGCAAACCTGTCAGTTATTTTTGCAGAAGTAGTGTAGAAAAACCGCTGTACGGTTAGCACCAGGCCGTGCACACCATAGTAAACTGAAGCTTGATTTAGACTTCTGCGGGAAATCGATGTCCTAACTCCGTAACCGGAAACTGCTCCGTACACCGCAACCTTCCACGCCATTAAAGTCATTTTTGTGTGCTGTGACCCGACGTGTAGCTACATTTCTGTGGAGGTGCACGTCAGGTTATGTAGAAGGTTACAGTGCAGGGTTAAAATGAGTTACCGTGTTGTGCCAAAAACTGATTTCCGGTATTTGCCAAAAACTGATTGCTCGTATTTAAACTGCTGTAAGTAACTTGTTGGGCTATAACATGTGAAACATATGTCAAATGCATCCCTCATGGATGACACAAAGTCATACTGAGCCACAAACAACGTTTGTGTAACAAGGTAGAAGGCGCAATCAGTTTTTGGCAGCGACTTTTTTAACTGCATAAATAAAGGTTATATAAAAATGTCATTAACATTAAAAATGTCTTTTGTAAGAGTAAGTTGGCCAAGAGGACAGAAGAAATGGCAGCAAATATTACAATAGTTTTGTAAAAATATTTTAAGTGGGGATAAAGGACCGGATTGGTTATAATGTAAGTACAATAACACAGACTTGTAAGGATACTTGAAAAAGCAGATAATTTTTAAATTCTATATATAACCCCTTTGTAAAAGCTGTTCACCGAAGTCTATTTACCAACACACGTAAAGATATTACACATAAAAAATACACGGAAACATTGGAAATCAGTTTTTGGCAGGCAATCACTTTTTGGCACAACACCGGCAACAGTGAAAGTTACGACGTGAGAGTAATAATAACATTTGCTCCTTCTGTCGCTCACCGGCCATTTTTTTTTTATTTGGCGTGTACAGCAATGTACACGAGCAAAATCTGCCATAAAAATCCCCATACAACAACTTATTTAATCAAATTGAGCCCTTTTCAAAGTGATCAAACATTAAATTATTTTCGGGACTGTAACCATTTAAATGCCAATTTAAGCATTTGAATTGTTAGTGTTTTATTGAAAAAACTCACAAAAACCGAAATATTTTCCATATAATAAATAGTTTGGTGATGGGGCATTGGCGGTGAGTAGAGTCTTGGACATGTCAAAGATCAGCAACACAACTGATTTGATTGCATTACTATTTTTTGTGTAGCGCTCTCCACACGTTTCTGGACAAAAATGCCCCTCTATTCAGTATAAAACCATGCATTCTGTCATGTCAGGGGTCATTTCAAAGAAAAGTGGTGACATCTGACATTTTTACTGTGTTCCACCAGTTTCAACCATTTCCCCCGGTAGGCCAATGTATGAAATTCTTGTATTTTTGTTAGTTATATTATGGAGCCGTGTGACCACCAGGGAGCCCCGAGAGTGATTTGGAAACATTTATTATGCAAACCGCAACAACACTGATAACTTCAACAACAGAACATGTGAAGTATGAACAAATTTGACGGGCTTTGAATATGTGTGTGTTTTAGAGAAACAGATAAATGGATTGAGAGAAGATGTGTGTGTTTGTAGAAAAAATATTGCTGTATGAGGATTTTATGGCAGATTTTGTGTGTGTACATTTTTCTCCAGGAAGGTGTGGAAAGGATGCAGAATTTGAGGATGGCACGAGGATTAATAATAATAATTCACAATAATCCTTAACATGCCCGGATCATCCAGTTACAGACCCTGGGCACAAATGTCTGCTGGACCCTATATTCAACTTATTTTGCTGATCTGGTTTATATATATTTTCAGTAATTACAGATAAAACAAAAGTATACATGCACACACAGTAGTTGACACTGACTGAAGAAAATAAGAACAGCTCCAGGGTTATTTTGACAAAGAGCCAGAGCTGTCTTGAGCCAAGCGTTCCTTTTAACCTAACTGGCAATGACTTCATTAATTTCTTCACACATTTTAACCATTAGAGAAAAAATATTCACGACCATCTCACAGAAGTATCATTATTTAGTGATTGCTAGCAGTCAACAGCACTGATAATTATTTAGACCTCTGTGAATGATCTTTCTGAGTTAACTTCAGTAATTAACTTTCTTCAAACCATCAACATGTCTTTTAGACCCCATTCCTACAAGACTACTCAAAGAAGTTCTACCATTAATTAATCCTTCAATCTTAAATATGACCAATCTATCTCTATTAATAGACAACATACCACAGACCATTCACTTAGTAAGCCATAACTTTACCTAGCAGCCTTGGCCCAATAAAATTCTTGAAAGAGTAGTTATAAAACGGCTTAATGATTATCTGCAGAGGTTTTAGAACTCATTAGAGTACAAAAAGCATTAGTGAATGTTAATATGGGCAAGAACAGTGGACTCATCTCTGTGCTTATCTCGGTAGACCTCAGTACAGCATTTATTACTGTTGACCATCATATTTTATTACAGAGATCGGAGCATGCTGTAGGTATTAAAGGTTCTTTGCTAACGTGTTTGAATCATATCTGTCTGACAGGTAGCTAATATCTAATCCAATTTGTTCATGTAAAGGAGGAGTCTCCTCCAGACACTAAGTTTAATTATAGAGGGTGCTGCGCTAGGCCTAATTCCTAATAATTTACATTATATGCTCCCCTAAGGCAGTATCATTCATTTTCATTGCTATGCGGATGACACCCAGCTTTGTCTTTCTATGAAGCCAGGTGACACACACTGATTAAACTGCAAACATGTCTCAGACACATTAAGGCCTGGATGACCTCCCTTATGAGAACTAACAATCTCTGTGATAAATGTTGAAACAATAACATGCAACTAAAAGTGAGCTTTTGAGGTGAGTCCACTTTGAAATGTTTTTATTCCTTTTCTATGTATTTAAAATGCATTAATAAGTAAATAAGCAAAACACACATTTTCTTTGGATATTTGCTTCTTCATGTGTCGGAGCAGCAGGCGCTCAGCTGCTGCTGGCAGCCCGGCTTCTTCACTTACAATCAGCCAAAGTGGCTCCTACAGTTAACCTCTGGAGTAGCTTGCACATCATCTTGCTGTACATTGTCTCAACAACTTTTTCAGTGTTTTCCTTAATTGGCTGAACCAAAAAAAAAAAAGAAAAAAGAAAGAAAAAAAATCATAATATTGCATATTTGTTTTTGTTTTTTCATTTTTCGCTGTCATTTCAAACCCTCCTTCAGCTTGTGTTATTCGTTTTGTATCATTTTGCTATTGTAAGGAGGGATGCTTCTGGCTTTACATTCAGATACAGGGTGTAGATGTACCAGTCATTCCACTCAAAAGTCTTATTTAATTTTTCATACTTTTCTAAACAGCAAATGGGGAACTGAGATCCTCCGCTCTGCCATTCAGATGTGCTACTAGCACGTCAGGCTTCCTCTTTGATGCTCAGATTTTGCGTGTTTTTCCAAACTGACATTGTATCATCATGAAACATGAGGGGAACTTCTTTAATGGCAGGATTCTGCATTATGCTTTTACCCCACTGATAAGAAGTACACGGTTTTCCTTTTATCATCTATGTACTTTGTCTTTTTACTCAGTCAGTATGTGAACGTCTGTATTTATCAACACAATACACTCAGAAATGACTTCTTCTGGTTATCATGCATAAGAAACCTAAAGAAGACAGTTTGTTTAGACTTTTGTTTAAACACAAAGGTTTAAACTTCAGAATTATTTATTTCTAACGATTATATTCTTATTCAGTTTTACTGAGTCTTGATTAGATTAAAGCAGGATTAACTATCAGTAAAAACTGACACAGTCACAGCACTCTGTGTTACGTTACACCCACAAAATCTGGATTTGATCAGAATCAGAATACTTTAATAATCCCTAAGGAAATGATGTAGGCTACAGTTGCTCCAAGACAACAACAGTAACAGACTAAACCAATTAAACAATACAATATATTGCAAAGTTTACAAAATATAAGAAATAGCTCTAATATATATACAAATAGTTCAATTTAAATATTAAGAATATTACAGAGGCGATTGATTGACATTTAAGTCTAACTTGTAAAATAATAATTTTTGTCGTTTTCTCCTTCTAGGATGGTGACTTTGTAAAAGACCATCGTGAAGCACACAGAAGCCAAAGGCCATAAAAAGCCTGGCCTTGGTACCCTCACAGCCCACCTAGCACATCTGCTGCATAGATGGAGCGGCTGCGCTGGGTGCAGCATCGCTGCCAGCAGCTGCTGGCTGGAGACTCAAGGCGGGGTTGGTACTCGGATGGGCTGCACAACAGCAGCTTGCTGAACACCCACGACCCTCGAGGGAGGGTCTGTGGGAAGCAGAGAACGATATTTCCCCACAATGGGCTTCACCAACAGGATTATGAGCGTGTATCCAGAAACTACAAAAGCAATGCAATCTCCACTACCAAATACACCTTGCTGACTTTCATTCCCATGAATCTGTTCGAGCAGTTTCACAGGTCAGACCTGACAGTTATTTTGTTTTTCAAACCTGTTATTGAGAGCTGGTCTTTACCAAAGGTTTTCAAGTAATTGCCACTGAAGTAATTCTCAACTGTGCATGAACTCCACAAACTAAGAACATTACTGAAAATGTTACTTTTTTATGGCATGAGCAAACCGCGACACTTTTGCCCACTTACTATATACTTTACATAGCTTCTGACATTTCCAAGAATGCAGCATTCTACTCTTTGGAATGTGTTTCCATAGATGCTCATTAGTTCCCGTTGTAATGGCTTGGTCACTTTTTTAAGAACTCCTATATATCACCTTGCTTTTTGCTGATATATTAGATAAATTTCAACATTTCAGTTCTTCCAGCCTTCATCAGGTATATAGGCAACACTCCTGAATTCTCATTTATATGTAAATATCAGCCATAACATTATGACCACTTCCTGATATGGAAGGTAAAGGCCAAAATGTCGACAGGAGCATTAGGAGCTGTAAACCTGAAACTCTCTCTTGTTCAATTGTTCTCTCTCTCTTCATATATATATACCTCATATATTGACTGATTGAATCTCTCTAGATATCAGTAGCAACCCATCCGATCCAGAATGAAAGGAAATCTAACCATAGATATCCACAAATTAGGTTCTGAAAGTATTGTCTTCTTCCCTGAGTCTTGACGGAGGCGGTTGCTTTTTCTCCTTCTCCCTCTCCCTCCCTTGTCCTTCCTGCTTGGCTTCTCATGTCTTTTGTCTTGCCTATCTCTAACCCTCAGAGAGTCTCCCAGACTTGTTCTCTAAAATCTAAAGAATTATGGATTTGATCAACTGGTCCCTTAACGAAATTGACAACCTCTTCTCGGCGAGAAGCTGGGGCTTGAGAGAGCCCGATTGTCCCGTGGAGACGTTTGCTGCCGGATACTTGATGGTCGGTTGCATCGTGTGTCTGGCGACACTCTCAATGGAGGACAATGAACGACATCTACCGATTTGGAACCATGATAACAGAGTTCTGGCTGATTGGAGCTGGCTCGGACCTGGCTTATCGAAGAACAAGAAGCTGCTACAGCAGACTGTGTTTATTGAACGCAATATGGGTAAGATCTTGGAGGTGGCACTGCAACGGGAATTGAGAGACCTGGTGACCAGTGAAAATTAGACCAACTGCAAAATCAGATGTAGTTTGTTTCGCACTAACCAAAACAACTACCATCTTCATCTCATGGGCCCCCCTGGCGCCAGCTGGATGCTCGAGGCAAAAGCTGACGGGAATAACAATTCTCCCTTGGATAACAAAACTGTTGTTGTGACTCTTCCCCCTCCTTCAAGGCCACCCGCATCGACTGAAGATTGTTGACTTTTGCCTAACCGGGTGAAGGGACACTTTGTCTCGTTTGAACACGGAACACACGCACACACACATACGCATGTACACTGACACAGATCTACACTCACCCCCCCACCCCCTCCAAACACCTTCGAAGCTTATGTCTTCTATGTTGTGAGATGTGATGATTCATGTGGTTTTTTTTGGGGGGGGGGTTTTCTGTTCTCAAACTGATCTCCCTGTTGGAGCTCAGTCTGGGGGGAGTTCTTTTTTCTCCTCGTCTTTCCTCATGTTGTGCATTTTCCATTGTTCGGGTCTGGGTCGCTGCTTGTGCGGTCGACCGGCCAGTCAGCTGAGCAGTTTTGCGTTCTTCAACATCATGCTGCTCTGTTGTATCTTAATTGCCACTTGGGGATAAATAAAGTCTCTGACTCTGACTGACCTGAAGGTGTAAAAAGGCATACAAGGTCCTGACACCTGCTAAAATCTCAGTAACTAGAAAGCAGTCCCACCACTTGGCCTATAGAAAGAATTCAGACAAAAAACATCTCATGATGGCTAAATCCACTCAGCTCTCTCGAGACTTTCACAACCTTATTGTGGCAAAACGCACTGATAGCACTGGTCACCGAATAATTTCTAAAATACTGAAGGTTCCAGTGAACACTGTTGGGTCTATGATCCAGAAGTGGAAAGAACAATTTCACCATAAACTGACTACGACCAGCTGCTCCATGCAACATTTCAGACAGAGGAGTGAAGAGAATTATTAGAAGAGTTGTCCAAGAGCCAAGGACCACTTATGCAGAGTTACAGGAAGACAGATACAATTGTTTCAAAGTAAACAATCAATAATGGACTTGACTGCCACGGCCTGTATACAAGCTCACCACAGATTCCACTGCTGAAGAAAAAGAAAGTTGAAGAGCATTTAAAGTTTGCTGAACAACATTTGCCTGTGAAATACTTGGAAAATATAGTCTGATAAGATGAGTCCGAAACTGAACTCATTGGATGCCATAAAACACACCATGTTTGGAGTTCAAAAGGCACTGCATATCACCCCCTATGTAACTGAAGGAAGGATGAATGGAAAAACATGAAGACATTCTTGATATAAATCTGCTGCCATCCGATAGGATGATGAAGATGAAATGAGGGTCTATGTTTCAGCAAGACATTGATTCCAAAATAAGGCAAGGAAGCTCTCAGTTGGTTTCAGAGGAAATAAAACTGCTAGAATGGCCCAACCAATCAGCTGGCCTGAATCCCACTGAAAATCTATTGAAAGAACCAATGCTCAGAGTTCATGGATGGTGTCCACAGAACCTTCATGATTTGAAGACTGTTTGTGTGGGACAATGGGCATGCAACTAGTTTCTCCATACAGGAGGTGTCTTGATGCTGTCGTCACCAACAGAAGCTTT
This sequence comes from Oreochromis niloticus, assembly GCF_001858045.2. NCBI lineage: Eukaryota > Metazoa > Chordata > Actinopteri > Cichliformes > Cichlidae > Oreochromis > Oreochromis niloticus. Next base: position 3,022,488 of record NC_031983.2, read on the forward strand.
TGTATGAAGTATTAAATGAATTTCAGACAGCGTGTTCAATACTTTTTCTCTGTGTTATTTCTCATTATTATAGATAATTAATGGACATCCTGGTTTGATTTCCTTTCACGGGTTGGATGGGTTTTTATACCGACATCTGGTAAAGATTTCCTGTCAATAGCACAATACTGATTTTGCCCACTCTATATACTGGAATAGGCCTAAGGCTAGGCAGCCGGGGACTTCCCATAGTGCACTAGGTGTTTGTTCTTCATTCACATCTTTTCATGCTTTTTTTATACATCACTATATGAATTTAATAATAAGTTATTAGTAATCTCTGGTTCTCTTCCACATTATGTCTTTTGTCCCATCTACCTTCCATCATCCCCAAGCGGTCTTGGCTGATGGTGCTCCTCGCTCAGCCTGTTCTGCCAGAGGTTCCTTCCTGTTAAAAGGGAGTTGTTCCTTCCTGTTGCCAATTGCTAGCTCATAAGTGGTTGTCTGATTGTTGGGGTTTTATCTCCTTAACAATTAAGCACTGTATTGTTGTCATTCACCTCACTTATTTTAGCATTCAGCTGAAAGTGAGACACTGTGCAACTCCATACTGCTAGATTTTTTTTAGTGCTGCTAGTAATGAGAAATAAGAGAAGGAGAATGCAAAGTATGTGTTCAGAGTTCTCATTTGTGTAAACTCACTTGACCAGTTTTCAGTTAAATAAAACCATACAAAGCAAAGCTCTTAGTGTAGCAATACCCTTTTCACCTATTATCCATGTCATGCTCACTAATGCCTCTCCATACAATTACATATGCTGGGCTTCTCTATAGCTCCAAAAATGTAGTATCCAAAGATGAATTTCAGAAATGGATTTGTCAGGCCTGTTTTTACAGTTTTTACCTTAGACCGTCTTCACTGACAGTGGTTATAGGAAGTGTTCGGAGTCCATGCTATGAATCATGTCTTATTTTAATTCAGGGCTGCTTGAGAACCTGAAGATGACCATTTTTGCTTATCAGCACTGTACTTTTCATTTCTGTGATTTCCTGACTTTTAATGATTTTAGTTACTACAGAGGATGAATTTAAATTCTTTACAATTTGAGATTTAGATAATGTTGAACTTCTGAGAGGCTCACCCCTTTTTAATTTAGTCTTTGTTGATTAAATTGAGTCAACTGTTGTTGGTGCTATATAAATAACATTTAATTAAACTGAACTGAATTGATATGTCAACTGGATTAACAGAAGATGCATACTGGTTATCCAGTACACCACATCCATGATAACTGGTCACCACTCATTTGGCTTCCCTGCTGCAGTGACATTTTGTGACTTCCATGTACTAATTTGCCCCTCTGCTCCTCTCTCTGTAGGGCTGCAAACCTCTATTTCCTTTTCTTGACATTGCTAAACTGGGTGCCAGTGGTTGAAGCCTTTCAAAAGGAAATTACTATGATTCCTCTGCTGGTGGTTCTCATAATTATCGCCATCAAAGATGCCCTGGAAGACTTCAGACGCTACTTGTTTGACAAGAAGGTTAACAACAACGTAGTTCGAGTATTCTGTGGGTAGGTGAACCTTTTAATCTAAGGACCCGTTCATGGGGAAATGCCATTTTCATACTTGCATTAATATAGATTAGAATAATCCGTGGAATAGAATAGAACAGAATAGCCCTTTATTGTCATTGTACATTTACAGCGAAATAGTGGGTGCCCCACGCCAACTGTGCTGGAATAAAATATAACTAGTAGACAGCATGGGTAAATGGCAATCAGGAGAAATCTTTACAATCAAGAGGGATATGTGGGGCACACATTAGAGAAAAAGTTGCAAAGTGCCTGGAAGTAGTGCAACAAAAAGACTTGGTCTGAATACAGTCCTTATGTGAGGCCTGAGTGACGAGGGTAACTCAGATCATTAAGACTCAGTGGGCAGGGTGGGGGTGGGGGGGGGGTAGTGTTTGGTAACAGCCCAAATGGCCCAGAGGAAGAAGCTGTTAGTGAGTCTGGAGGTGTGGGACCTGATTGACCTGAAGCGCCGACCAGAGGGCAGCGAATCAACAGGTGGCGGGCGGGGTGTGAGGGGTCGTCTGTGATGGCGCTGGTTTTCCTGAGACAGGAGGATCTGGTGATAGCGTCCAGGGGTGGCCGAGGGCAGTCAATGTTTTTTTGGGCTGTGTTATTGACCCTCTGTGCAGCCTTCCTGTTCTCAGTTGTGGCTCCTGCGTAACAAACATCCAGGCACCCTAGGAGGAGAGCACGCTCTCCACCGAGGAGCCGTAGAAAGCCAGCAGCAGCTTCTGGTCCAGGTTATTCCTCCTCAGGGCATGGAGAAGGTGCAGCCGCTGCTGGGTCTTTTTTTTACCAGGGTGATGGTGTTTGTGGGTCCACGTGAGCTCTGTGGAGATGTGGGTGCCCAGAAACCTGAAGGTGGAGACAGATTCCACCCATTCTCCATTTATAATGAGAGATTGCAAAAGTACTTTGTTTGACTTTGAAAAGTGACTTTGTTTACGTAAGTAGAAGTACAGATACCCGTGTTAAAAAATACTCCAGTAAAAGGTACTGATTAAACTTCTTTACTCAAGTAAAAATGAAAGAGTACAGGCTCTGAAATGTAGTCAAAGTAAAAAAGTAAAAAGTAGTTCCTTGAAGGACAATTCTTCCAACCATTTTCAGTAAGTGAACTTTGTGCTATATTAATATAAAACAATATTAGCACATGAGAATACAAATATTATTCTGATCTAAATTCTAATTCTCATGCAAGCTTCAATCTGTTGTGTAGCACACATGCAGTGAAAGAGAATTTAAAAAAATAACAGTTTTCTGTTGTACAGGGTAACTTTGCCTCCACAGCTAAACAGTAAACACTGTTTATACCATCGTTATACTAGAGAGTGGGTAATTCAGTTAATTAATCCAAGTATCATCAGCTTAAATGTTAATTAATCTCTGCTAGACCAACGCTGAGCATAAGAACCACAGCCACTGTGTATCAGTCTTTACTTTGAATTCTCTGCATTATTACAAACTAACCTGTTTTTCCTGCACAAAACTTCCGAGTACTTTCATGCAACATTTGAATAACATAAGTTTGTATATTTTGTTATGCAGGACATTTCACAATATGAAAAATGATCAAACCAGATAATAAACAAATCCCACGTATGATTAAAATGATGACTTTCTTATCTTTCTGCATCTTTGAGTGAAGTTTGCACTCTTTCTTTTCTCTCCCTGTGAAATACAGCAGCTGGACCTTTACCTAGCAACACACTGTGCGACAAACTGCACACAGTTTGTGTGTTTGCTGATGTTTGTTGAGCTGACAGAAACAGTGAATTTGAAATGACCTGACACTTAAAAAAAACATCACTCCCCTCATACTTCCTCCTCTTCTACCCCGCTAGCTAGATTTTGTAGTTCCGCAAACACAACAGGACACCTGCACTCATTCCAGCCCTCTTTAACTCCAGGGTATAAACGCTGTAAGTGATGCAGCTGATCCAAAAGTAACCAGTCTGTTTTGAAGTAGAAAGTACAGATATTTGTTTAAAAATGTAGGGAGTAAAAGTAAAAAGTTATCAGAAAAATAAATACTGAAGTAAAGTACAGATGGCTGAAAATTCTAAGTACATACAGTAACAAAGTATTTGTACTTTGTTACTTCCCACCTGTCTGTGCCTCCTGAAGTCCATTAGGAGTTCTTTTGTTGTTAAAGTGCTGCCTGTAAAGGTGTGGGCTGGACAGGAAGTCAAACTTTCTGTATTTTAATCCCCGTCTGATCGAGCCTTCCTGTGTGGAGTTTGCATGTTTGGTGTGCCCAGAAACAGCTGTTTTTGCAGCAGTATTTATTTTCTGTGCAAATCTTATAAAGCTAAGCAGTGACAGTGCTCAAGCCCTCTGACTGCTTTCTTAATGCTGTGCTCATGGCAACCATAGCATTCATCGCTGAAAATAGTTCAACTTTCACTGCACTCACAAAGACATGCTCAGTCTCTAATATAACCAAGGTGTGAAAAAGCTGAGCCTGGCTCTCAGTAACAATATACATTTTAAAAAATAGATGGTTTCTGTAACCTCTGCTTCCAGTGACTGTACTGTAGATTTCACATTTTACAATCAAACATAGAACAACAATATAAAACCCCTTCTGCTCAGTGAACAGGGACTCATCTGATCTTAAAGGGACTGTCAGGAAACAATCTTTGCTTAGTGACACTGCTGTCTGATATATCTGATCTGTCTTTTCTGGCAGTTGTAAAACTTGAACTTTGAGTTTCTTTACAGCATTACTTCCTTTTAGAGGAGTGGCAGTGAATTCTGTAAGACTGTCAGCTGTCTTTTGATCAGCCCCATTCCCACCTTGCCTGCCACAGCTGTGATAGGTATGATAGGAAATGGAAACCAGTTGTACAGCAGGATGAGTAAGAAGAAAGAACAGAATAAAAGTTGAGGAAAAATATTTTTCAGATTAGAGCTGTACGCAGTCATGGAAAATTAAGGCTTATGATTGGGGACAAATTGACAAACATTATCTGCTGGAAGAGTGGACTCATGAACAGCACGGAGCAACCATCCTGCCCTCATGCTACCAAGGAGCACCACCAGAAGAAGAGGACTGTGGTACCTTCCTTCACAGAGAATGAGGAACTAAAGGAGCTCCTACAGCTGTATAAAAGCAACAAGATCCGGACAACAAAGTATTCCTTTCTGTCCTTCCTGCCCAAGAATATTTTTGAGCAGCTCCACCGAATCGCTAACGTCTACTTTATTTTCCTTGCTGCACTAAACTTTGTCCCTGTTGTGGAAGCCTTTCAGCCAGAGATCGCTCTGGTTCCTATTGTACTGGTGCTGTCATTAACAGCTCTGAAGGATATCTGTGAAGACTACCGCAGGTTTAAGACTGATCATTTGATCAATGGGCTTCTGTGTCGTGTTTACAGCAGGTAGGGTCAGTTTTATTATTATGGGCCTGAATATTCTGGTCCCTTTAAAGATGGTCTGATTTGTCATTTCAAGCACTTCAGTGACTTAGCTGTGATATATTTGTAGGTAATATAGTATTAATTAATTTTTTTACAAGTCCTATGGTCAAGGATGAACCTTGAAATATCACAACATTGGCTAAAAACATGTACATTCAACTATATTGTAGTCTACAGGGAAATGATGCATTAGTGTGTTTCACCCTGTTCTGTGCTGTTAACCAAGATGTGGTCAAAGGTGGGTCAAGACTTCCAGTAAAGCAGTTTCCACAAAACAGCAACTCACAAGTCCAACAACTCTTTGGATATTTAACTTTTCAGAAATATTCATAAGTAACTTCTAACAATGTAACTTATATTTGACAAAAAAAACATGACAGTGGGTTTTACAGAAGGCAATGTTTACAGTAATTACAAATAAACTCAACTCAGCAGAAGTGAAGTAACAAAGTATTAATACTAATTTTCAAGTATTTGCACTTTACTTGAGTATTTATTTTTCTGGCAACTTTTTCTTTTACTCACCACTTTTTTACACAAATATCTGTACTTATTACTCCTCACACTTATTAAAAAGGTCATTACTTTATCATTGCTGTATCATTTATAGTTTATACTCAGGGGTTAAAGTGGGCTGATAGTGTTGTAGTCAAAAGTTCTCGTCTAAAAAAAAGAAAAGAAAAAGAAACAAGTTGTGATTGCTGAACTTCAGCATCTAGCCCCACAGAAGAAGAGTGAGCGTGGAGGGAGTAACATTTTTGTTTGTTTTTTTTAACTGTTAGGAAATTTCAAATGCAACATTTCTAATATTAGCTCAACATCACCAAACAACGAATTATCTGTGTGCAGTTTGCTGCACAGTGTGTTGCTAGCTAAAGGTCTAGTTGCTGTATTTCTAAGGAGAGAAGAGTGTTTACTTCACTAACAGATGGAGAAAGTTGCAAGAAAGACATTGGAGAAAAGAAGAGAGATTAGATTTAAAGCTAACGACTGCTCAGTGATAATTAATGAACCGCAGATTTAAAGAGTGCATGTAAAATAATCATTTTTCATTACATATTGGACCATATATGATGTGTTTTAATAGATTATGTATGTTTATATTGTGAAACGTTCTGCAAAACAAACTAAGATAAATTCAATTTGTGTTATTCAAATTTTGTATGAAAATATTCTGCTTTTTGCAGGATAAACAGAACAGCTGGCAGTACTGTGGTGAATTAACATTAACGCACTGTGTCATACTAGAACGTTTGGCGACCGCAGTGCAGTGAGCCATTAGTGAATCAAGCTGAATCAGTTTTTGGTAGTGCTTCTCCTTTGTTTGACTGTTGGTTGATGTTCTCCTTTGCTGATTATTGTTCTGGAGCACAAAAACCCCCCAAACTGTAGAATAATGTATATTACAATATGTAATATATCAGATATATTTAAATTGTTATCTAAAGCACTGAACATACAGGGGTGTAAAAAAGTGTTTGCTCGCTTTCTGATTTCCTGTTTTTTGTAAGTTTCTCACACTTATATGGTAAATGGCCTGTATTTGTATAGCGCTTTACAGGGAGTGCAGAATTATTAGGCAAATGAGTATTTTGTCCACATCATCCTCTTCATGCATGTTGTCTTACTCCAAGCTGTATAGGCTCGAAAGCCTACTACCAATTAAGCATATTAGGTGATGTGCATCTCTGTAATGAGAAGGGGTGTGGTCTAATGACATCAACACCCTATATCAGGTGTGCATAATTATTAGGCAACTTCCTTTCCTTTGGCAAAATGGGTCAAAAGAAGGACTTGACAGGCTCAGAAAAGTCAAAAATAGTGAGATATCTTGCAGAGGGATGCAGCAGTCTTAAAATTGCAAAGCTTCTGAAGCGTGATCATCGAACAATCAAGCGTTTCATTCAAAATAGTCAACAGGGTTGCAAGAAGCGTGTGGAAAAACCAAGGCGCAAAATAACTGCCCATGAACTGAGAAAAGTCAAGCGTGCAGCTGCCAAGATGCCACTTGCCACCAGTTTGGCCATATTTCAGAGCTGCAACATCACTGGAGTGCCCAAAAGCACAAGGTGTGCAATACTCAGAGACATGGCCAAGGTAAGAAAGGCTGAAAGACGACCACCACTGAACAAGACACACAAGCTGAAACGTCAAGACTGGGCCAAGAAATATCTCAAGACTGATTTTTCTAAGGTTTTATGGACTGATGAAATGAGAGTGAGTCTTGATGGGCCAGATGGATGGGCCCGTGGCTGGATTGGTAAAGGGCAGAGAGCTCCAGTCCCACTCAGACGCCAGCAAGGTGGAGGTGGAGTACTGGTTTGGGCTGGTATCATCAAAGATGAGCTTGTGGGGCCTTTTCAGGTTGAGGATGGAGTCAAGCTCAACTCCCAGTCCTACTGCCAGTTTCTGGAAGACACCTTCTTCAAGCAGTGGTACAGGAAGAAGTCTGCATCCTTCAAGAAAAACATGATTTTCATGCAGGACAATGCTCCATCACACGCGTCCAAGTACTCCACAGCGTGGCTGGCAAGAAAGGGTATAAAAGAAGAAAAACTAATGACATGGCCTCCTTGTTCACCTGATCTGAACCCCATTGAGAACCTGTGGTCCATCATCAAATGTGAGATTTACAAGGAGGGAAAACAGTACACCTCTCTGAACAGTGTCTGGGAGGCTGTGGTTGCTGCTGCACGCAATGTTGATGGTGAACAGATCAAATCACTGACAGAATCCATGGATGGCAGGCTTTTGAGTGTCCTTGCAAAGAAAGGTGGCTATATTGGTCGCTGATTTGTTTTTGTTTTGTTTTTGAATGTCAGAAATGTATATTTGTGAATGTGGAGATGTTATATTGGTTTCACTGGTAAAAATAAATCATTGAAATGGGTATATATGTCACGGCGAGTGAGGGGAGCCGTGTGGAAAATAAAGGAGGATCCAAACGCAGGCACTTGTACAGGTGAGAGGGTGGTTTATTAAACACAGAAGAAATGGACAAAACAGCAAATGGAGAACTGAACTATACTGGGTAAACTAAACTACTGAGCCTGAACAAGAACACAAACCTGAACACGAATAACAGCGAGCAGAAGACGGAATGATGGTTGACAGCAGGGAAACACACAGATGACGCAGGGTGGATACACAGACGGACCAGCAACTACAAACACAGAAGACGCGACTTAAATACACACAGAGAAACACAAGGAGATTACACACAGGTGGGGAACACAGCTGGGAATAATCAACAAGACGAGACAGGGGTAAAACTGAACACACTCACATGAGATGCGGACCTTCACAATAAAACAGGAAATAAGAACACTACACCAAGACGCAGACCTGACACTGAGAGACAGACAGAAAATGACACATGGAACCTGAACTCACACAAAACATGAGAACACAAATCCTAAATACCAATAAACAGAAACATGGAACTCAATAACAATAATCATCATCACCACCATCACCACAAAATGAGAAAATCCAAAACACCAAGATAACTGAAACACAAAGTGCCAGAGAAACATAAGGAACAATCCATAATGCAAAAGTAAACCAAAATATAATAAACTCAAAATACTGGGTCCAAACTGACCCAGAATCTTTGTCTAATAATTACTATATATATATATGTATTTAATATTAACTGTACAATATATTGTGGATTTTAAGAAACATTAGGTTGTGTGCGTGCGTGTTTGTGTGTGTGTGTGTGTGTGTGTGTGTGTGTCAGGGAGAGAGAGAGAGAGAGAGAGAGAGAGGGGATGTGTGTGTGATTGTTTTGCAGAAGATGACTTTTGACCACAAAGCTACCAGCCCACCTTAAACCCTGAGTATAAACTGGGTTTTCTTTTAAAAATACATTTTTGATATTATATGTTGAATTTAAACACAACTGCCTGTTAATTTCTCAGGAATGTTGCAGTGGCGAACACACTGAGTTTGTAATCCAGGGGAAGATTCTATTAAGAGTTTCGTGTCAGTTATCGAAGATGGTGTTTTATGATTTTTTTGATGCTGCTTACTCATCTACACAAAGCCTACAGAACCACGTCATCTACAGAAAGCAAAGATCAAATAACAAGGCTACCAAAGAGCTGTTACCACCTGGCTACACCTAGATATTCTGTCTGTAAAGTCCATGAACATAATTGGTGTCTTGTAGAGTCTGACACCCACCATTGTGCCAGTCCAGAGGCACGGCCTCAGACCTCCGTGCAGCATTGCAGAGATATGTCAGCCAGAACAGTTCTACAACATCCAGAGCTTTCAGGATGTCTGATCCACCCCAGGTGCTCTGCCACTGTGCAGTTGTTTAACTACATTAGTGATAGGCAAGTTGACCTCCTCATCCCAAATTCTACTTGGATTAAAGACGGTGTGCCAGTAGGTTTAAGATGTTCCTTCCACCGCCTAACTGTGTCCCACCACTGTAAACGGTGTGTGTAGAATACCCCTCCTGACTCGACTGACAGTTTGGCAGAACTGCTTTAAGCCAACCTTCTTCCATCATCTGGCTGAAAGTTTTTGCCAGAGCTGCACTCTGCTTGGCCTGCTGGTACCTGTCAGCAGGTTGCTGGAGCTCGTGGGACTCCAGAGGCTGCTGGTACCTCTGGGTGCTCATTGGCATGGCTCCTTTAATTTCCGGTGTCCACCACCTGGTTCTGGGATTACAGCCACAAGAGGTGCCAACAAACTTATGTTTTCTTTGATAGATTTTTAATTTTAATGCTCTCTCTCTCTCTCTCTCTCTCTCTCTCTCCCTCCCTCCCTCTCTCTTTTTTTTGTCCCATAGCACACAGAAATCCTACATTGACCAGTGCTGGAAAAATGTGCGAGTTGGGGACTTTGTTCATTTGTCCTGCAATGAAATTATCCCAGCTGACATGTTGCTGTTGTATTCCTCTGACCCTCGTGGGGTTTGTTACATTGAAACTGCCAACCTAGATGGGGAGACCAACCTGAAACAGAGACAAGTGGTTTCAGACTTCCCACTGCAGGTAATACATGAAAAAACTGATATATTGTCACATAAGTACAACATGGGCAAACAAAGCCTGGATTTTCTATTTTTCATTTCCACCCAATGGTGGCAGAGGGATGTTTTGAAAAAGAAAAATCTGATGCCAGCGATTAATGAAACAGATCGACCTCCATCACCTACCCAATGGAAAATAGTTGTTAATGTTGTATCTATGCTCTCAGCTGCTCTTTTGTGCCGTCTCTGTCCCCTTCCCTCCCAGTTGCAATGAGAGACAGAAAGATGATCCAGTGTCCAAAGAAACAAAGAAAAACTTTGCCTGAAGGCTGCAGAATTACTGCTCATTAAACAGACGTAAAATAGTATTTACCCTTAACAAGGTGATTCTAGAAAACGTGGCATATTTTTCATGTTATGCACTGAATCCTTAAAAAAATGTAGAAAATTTTTGACAAGTGGAAGACAAAAACCACTGCACTTACCTATTTTCTAAGCAAAATATACAGAAAGTACAATTTGCAGTTCCTGGAGAAATTGCAGTGGGATTGTTCCTACATATCTGTGGGGTTTTGGTGTGTGTAATGCTTAAACCGAGGTAAGTTTGAGTGAGTTTTTTCTGTCTGTCTCTAAAACTGGTTGCAAATTTTAAACAGGCAGTGAATAGCTGTTCAGGATGGATTCCTCTAAAACAAATGGCTCCAGTTCAAAAAGTATACATGTGGGCTTTAATGAAGGGTTAACTGAAAAGAAGACAAGTGTAGCTAAGTTTTGAGGGTAAAATGAGGCAGGTTAAAGCCAGCTTTCACTCTGTCCAACTCAGGCTTCACTCCAGCTCTGCAATACACATGAATGGGGAGAGATTTGACAGATTTTTTTGGTGACATTTTTGAAAATAACTGAAAAACCGTAGAAGGTGGTTTTGTAGGCACACTCATGCTGTCCGGTTTGGTGTGACAACAAAGTGTGTAGGACAAATGGTGTGGGAGAAATTCAGCCTAAAGGAAAGAGAATGGCAGCAGAAAAGTGAGAGAGGTTGGTCTCTCCACATTCAAAGTCAGTGTGACTCTATCAACAGAAAAAGTGGAACATTTCAGAAACTGTATCAAATTTCAACAATCTGAATAGAAGCTTGCAGCACACAAATGAGCTGTTGCTTTGCAGCAATGGCACTAATAAGAGGGAACTCTTACACGGCAGTGAGTGTCAGTCTTTTCTTTTGTGTTTGTGTCGTTGCTTACTTGACTTTGTATATGTATTTATTTACATGTTTGGTAGAAAGTGTGTCTGTGTTGCAGGGAGAAGAGTTCACTCCTGAGAGTTTCCACAGTCGTATTGAGTGTGAGAACCCCAACAATGACCTCAGCAGGTTTAGAGGTTACATGTGAGTCTCTTTTTTATTTCAGAGTGTTTAAACACATTTGTGTATTTGTCTGTTTGGAGTTGATGTCACGGTGTCATGGAAACACTGTGACATCAAAAATAGACTTTTTTCAACTGCCTGGATGGATTATTTATGAATACATTGTACGGCAACTATTTTAATTTCACAGTTGAGTGTCTTTTTTTATTATTTGATGTCAGACCTTTTTACTTTTCCCAGAGTCAGTATCCATGTCTCAGGGATTTCCTCAGACCGCCTTTTAGTTTTGAGTTCAAGTGGTCAGAATGAGCACTGCTTATGGAGAGGCTGGTATTCACTGTATTACCAACTGTTTTTGTCTTTGTATGAGTTTGTGTATTTTGTTTCACAGGGAGCACTCAAATGGGGTTCGTGTAGGCCTCCATAGTGGCAACCTGTTGCTCAGGAGCTGCACCATACGCAACACTGAAACAGTGGTAGGCATCGTAGTCTATGCTGGTAAGCCTGCAGTTTTATTTTTGTCACATCTGAACGTCAACAGTTACACTGGCATTTTTTCCAAAGTTTAAAGCAAATTACTTCCATAAAAGAAATGGAATTTTTTTTCATAAGAAAAACTGAAAATGTTGTTTCAACACAACATTTTACTCGTTAATTTGCACATATTGGCCTCTTACTTTGTTACTTTATTTATGGTGCCCTTTTCACAGTATTGCATAGTACCTGTATTAACTTAGAACAAAGATATTACTGAAGCTATAGTGAGCTGTATGAATATGATGATCCAGCTGTAGTAAACAAGACCAGTGGAATGGCATTAGATGATGCCCAGCCATCTGCAGTCACAGATGAGGATGAAGATTGTGGCCAAATTCAAGATCCATCCAGGGTGTACTTTCAGCCACAGGAGACCAATAATACACAACCAATTGGCTGCAACAGTATACAGGAACATCTGCACCTCATATGCACTAAATTTCCCACTGAGAGTCAATACCAAAGGTAGCTGAGAACAACAGGGCTAAGGTCCTGACGTTTGAAAAACTGGAGAAGTGTGGCTCAAGCAGATTTCAGGCATAATATCATACACTCTTTTTATTTGAAAAACTTGTAGGTTTTTATGTGGTAAAAGCGGCTCTTTTATTTGAACCTTATGGGCTCAATCATTAGTTTCAAGTCATACTAAACAGAACATTAAGTTATTCTCATTCTAAATGGAGAATTACCCATTTCAAAGTTGTTATCCATGAGACTGCAGTTTCGATATCAGATCCGTCCCAACATGTTTATTATTAAGGGGAAAAAAATCCAAACCTACATGGCCCTGTGTGAAAACCTAAAGTAATAACTGTAAGGACTGATTACAGCCATGCCTGTTCTCAATCAAGAAATCGCTTAAATAGGACCTGCCTGACAGAAGTAGACCAAAAGCTCCTCAAAACAACCTTATTAGTGGTTTTTAAAAACACAAATTAACTGATTTCCCATTTTAGAATTTCAAGAATTTTAGTTAATAAAATTCCATGTCTTAATATTCAAAACTTTCCAAGCACCAATAAATGGTAAATGGCCTGTATTTGTATAGCGCTTTACTAGTCCCTAAGGACCCCAAAGCGCTTTACACATCCAGTCATCCACCCATTCACACACTGGTGATGGTAAGCTACATTGTAGCCACAGCCACCCTGGGGCGCACTGACAGAGGCGAGGCTGCCAGATGCTGGCGCCACCGGGCCCTCTGACCACCACCAGTAGGCAACGGGTGAAGTGTCTTGCCCAAGGACACAACGACCGAGACTGTCCAAGCTGGGGCTCGAACCGGCAACCTTCCGATTACAAGGCAAACTCCCAACTGTTGAGCCACGATCGCGCCAATAACTATTTACAGCAAAAACAATGTTATTAGTTGTACATAGTTATCACTTATTACTTTGCAGAGTTTGACCAAACCAACTGAGGAAGCTGTGTTAAAAGATTTAGAGGCTGTAATACATGTATGAAGACTCAAGTATGAATAAAGAGTGCTGTTCCAGTCTTGCTTATGTAATTTCAAGTCTTCAAAGATGGCTGTGTTCTTCTCTTGTTATGGACTCAGGTCATGAGACTAAAGCCATGATGAACAACAGCGGCCCGAGGTATAAGCGCAGTAAGCTAGAGAAGCATCTGAATACAGACATCCTTTGGTGTGTGGTCCTACTCTTCATTATGTGCCTGACTGCTGCTATAGGTCTGTACTGACACTGTTGAATCACAGCTCTCACTTGACAACAGCTTTGACTGGTCACAGTATTCTTCTGATGGAAACTTTGTAATAGTGCACATTGAATGTTGCCGATAAGAACAGTGAGGAATGGCAGTAAGGATTTCATTTGTGTTCAGGCCACGGCTTCTGGATGAACAGCTTTGAAGAATCCATCTTCCAGGTCGATACTGAGACGTCTCCTGCCCTGGCTGGATTCTATATATTCTGGACTATGGTCATTGTGTTGCAGGTATGTTAGCTTCAGGCTTGGGCACGTTTATCAAAGCCTCTCATTTGCTACTATTATAATCTTTTCTGGATAACCAAAACAATTTTAAAAAGACACAAACTTGATGGTGTAAAAGCACAGGACCTGTGCTTGAATTTTTTATTCGTCAACATGTTAGAAGGATTAATGCTTTTTGTTCAACAGGTGCTGATCCCAATTTCTCTATATGTGTCCATTGAGATTGTGAAACTTGGCCAGATCTACTTCATCCACAACGACCTATCCATGTACAACGAACAGCTGGACTCTAGGATCCAGTGCCGTGCTCTCAACATTACTGAGGACCTCGGTCAGATTCAGTACCTGTTCTCTGATAAAACAGGAACACTGACAGAAAATAAGATGGTGTTTCGCTGCTGCAGTATCTTTGGAGTTGAATATCCTCATGAGGAAAATGGTAGAAACTGCTATTATTGCTAGAATGCTTTGAATTTCATTGATGGCTGTTGTTAACATATTTTTGGCATTGAAGGGAATTTTGTAATTACAGTAGGAATGCAGCTAGGACAATGAGTGCTTACACAACCGCATTTATACAAACAAGATCTTCACCTTGTCTTTAGTGCTTTAAACTTTTGTACGATGATGTCTTTAGTTGATGTCATTGTCCAGAATATCGATGTCACTCAATATCACAAACTAAACTTCTTCATGAAATTCCACAGACACAAAGTGTAAAACAAAAAACAAACAAAAAACATCATGAAGCAAAAACATTTTCATCTTAATGTTTTTGCTTCTCCAAAGTGTTTTTTGTTTTTGATCATTATCCCTCCATGAAAACCATCTTACTGTGGTAGAGGACTTTGTGTGTCTTGGAAATGTGTTGTCAGTGGCTTTGTTTTCTGTAAGGTCTCACCCTAGTGAGACCTTACAGAAGTTGTACTGGGTGAAGGCCAGGTGAAAACCATTTCAGTGACCCCCGTGAAATGAAGAAAACCAAGAGATCAATTCACCCTGGCCAGGATACAGTTGCCGCACCCCCACCCTTGGGCCAAGTTTGGGTTGGGGCCCGAGGGAGAGTGCCTGGTAGGCGGCCTTTAGCCTATGGCGCCCGGTCAGGTGTAGCCTGAGGAAACAACAAGGGTCTGTCTATCCCCCCGGCCTGCTGCCTGGTTTTCCCAGAGGACAAGAGGGTTGCGTTCCTGCACCCTTGGGCTGTTGAATGGGAGCTGACTGTCATTTGCACTTCTGTGCTGAACAAGGGAGCCATCGAGCTGAAGGAGTGCTATTCAGCTTGGTTAGCCTGTAAGACTCTGGAGGCAGCTAACAATTACCAGCAGGCCAAGCAGAGTTTGGCAGTGGCTGAAATTGCTGAACTCAGGTGTGGGAGTAGTTACCAGTCACCCCAAAGCAATTCTTTGAGGTGACTAAGGAGGCAAAAGCAGTGCTCTGCTCACACATGCATAATGCGGTTGAGGTCCTGCCAACTTCAACTGAGGATATAGTCAGATGGTGGAAAGAGGAGTTTGAAGATATCCTCAGTCCCACAGACAACCTTCTATAGAGGAAGCAGACTTTGGGGACTAGGGGGATGGCTCGCCCATCACTAGGTCACAAATGTAGTGAAAAAAACAACAACTCCTTGGTGGCATAGCCTGTGGGGGTGGATGAGATTTGCTGGGACTTCTTTAAGGGCCTGGATATTGCAGGGTTGTCTTGGTTGACACACCTATATACGCCACATGGAAATATGTGGTGGTGCCTCTGGATTGGCTCACTGGGGTGATGGTTAGCATTTTTAAGAATGTAGTGTAGTTATAAGGGGAAGGTCTATGCCAGGATACTGGAGAAGAGAGCCTGTCCATTAGTTTAACTTCAAATGGTAAATGGCCTGTATTTGTATAGCGCTTTTCTAGTTCCTAAGGACCCCAAAGCGCTTTACACAACCAGTCATCCACCCATTCACACACACTCACACACTGGTGACGGCAAGCTACTATTGTAGCCACAGCCACCCTGGGGTGCACTGACAGAGGAACAGTCAGTTTATGTCCTGCTTGTAGAATACTAGACCAGAACTTTGTCCTCTCAAAGATATTTAGTAGGAGTTACACTTTGTGGTCCCAGAGAAAGCATAGGACCACACCCTGTGGAAAGTCCATCCATCCATCCATCCTCATCCGCTTTATCCGAGATCGGGTCGCGGGGGCAACAGCCTAAGCAGAGAAGCCCAGACCTCCCTCTCCCCAGCCACCTCCTCCAGCTCATCCGGGGGAACACCAAGGCGTTCCCAGGCCACAGTACTGGGTATATGGGGAATCCCACTCTCCTAATGCACCTCCCACATCTCTGAAACCCTGTACAATCACACTTAGAACTTGGTCTACATTGCTGGTAATAATTCTGACTTGTTGTGGGTTTTGGACTTCACCATCGATTGAGTTGATCAATTTTTATCAATGAGGGGAGGTAGACCCAAGACACACTGGAGATGATCTCTCTCAGCCGACCTGGAAAAGCCTTGGTGTTCTGATGAGTTGGAGGAGGTAGCGGAGGGCATCTCGGGTTGTTGGTTTATAAGCTACTCCCCCTAGTGGCCGGGATGGATGGATAGATATTCATTAATAATTTATTGGCAATTTCAGTTAAGCATTAAATAGAGCTCTTCTTCTAATTTAACGACATACGTCAAGTTTCAGTCTGCTGCTGTTGCTCTATGGTCTATGCTGTATTGTTGTTTAATACAATGAAAGAAAGAGGGTCTAAATTTATTTGGTATCAGCAGAGATTTGAAGCACTTTGAGGTGACAGTTGTTGTTGTTTGGCACTATAATGAAACTAAACTTAATTTAATTAAATTAACATCAAAATGCTAGAACTGGAGGAGAATAACATCCAGTGAATAAAACATTCTGACATCTGATCATAAATGTATAAAGATTTAGTAGATTTTAGACAATACAGCACCCATTATCCTTAAACTACAGGTATGCTAATGACAGCCTGCATGGTACCATTGTTGATGTGTTGTAATGGAATGTGTTGTTATGTGTGTCAGCTCGAAGGCTTGAGGTGTACGAATCAGAAAACAGCGAGACGGCTGTTCGCTCTGTGACTCTGAGGTCAGGCTACAGTGGGAAATCTCTGAGCTGTCGCTCTCTTAGCTGCAACCGCAGCTCTGTGTCTCTTCACACACTCACTGCTGAGCCAATGGAGGAGGATCAACTGTCGGGTCACGTCCAGCTCAGGACCGGTGCCTTCTGCAGCCGCATGGTCAGATTCTCTCACACACATAAGACATTAGTTTTGGAACAATTTTACATGTATGATGTCAAATTGCATTCTTTGTATTGTTAAAATAATACTCATGTTAAAAGATGTTTTTATTAAACAAATATTTTGTAATTTTATAATTTATAGACCCTGGTGTATATAATCAGATGCCATGTCTTCTCCAAACACAATACCAGCTAAAAGTTTGAACAAATCTACTCAGTCCCTTTTTAACTGTGACGTTATCAAAACTTTGAAATGGCACATGTTGAGACTTGTGTTTAATATAATACAAAGTAGTTACTGTTTACTATAACAACACACATTGGCACACTGCTTAACCAGGTGCATGAGGATCCTCTAGGCTGGCTATTTTGGGAAAATTTGGGGGTTCAATACCCAACGACACCAACATTCTCTGCTACTACAGAGAAGACAAACACCTTATAAATGTGGTAACGGTAGTGCGTGTGGTCAAACAGTGTTGTTACCTGGAATGACTTCTAATTAAAAGATGAGCCTCATCACAAGTTAAACTGGTGGAATTTCTTGCCTGGTCAATGTATTTGAGACCATCTACTTATACTGCAAACCTAACTCGCTCCAGAGCAGGTCATGGTCCAGATTAGAGGTCAGCAGGTATGACATCACCACCGTCTGACTAATCACTTACCAGAAAATGTCTAAATCTAATGTCTTTGTGTTATATAATCTACAAAATCTAGATCCTTAGCTTTATTCCTTAACTTCTTTTTTTCCTACTGGCTGCAGTTTTAAAATTGTTTTATTTATAAATCGTATTTCTATTTATACTTCAATGCAACCAACACCCTTACCTCTTTAAACTGTATTTATTATAACATTATTTAGTATAGTTCCAACAGCACCCCCCCCCCACTCAATGTGCAATATCATCCCCCCCCACACACACTCAATGTGCAATATCACTGATCACACTGCACCTCTCAATGCACCTGCTCCTCAGATGGCATGTATGTGTATGTATATAGATGTAAGTGTGTATGTGGAAATATGTGTGTGTATGTATGTACGGATGCATATATGTATATATACATATATGTATGTATGTGCGTGTATGTTTGCAGGTGTATGTATAACTTGTACATATCTTTCTTGTGTAAATGTAAATTTGTCTGTTATTGTGTAAATACTTACGCTATTGTGTACTTCACACACGGAGAGATGCCAAACTGCCTTTCATTGTTCTTGTAACAGTGACAATAAAAAGCTGTTCTATTCTATTCTATTCTATTCTATTCTATTCTTCTGTAGGTGTTAATATACAAGGACTGGACACCTATTTGTACTTGTTGACCTAAAATACAATTAGAACATAGTCTAAGCCTATGTTTGTGCTGTTTTTATATTAATTCTTTACTTACTTTCAAACACCACAAAAAAAACTCCACAAAACTGTCCTTTAAACATTCATTTAATGAACTACTGATCACATCACATCCTGTTTGTGAATGACAAATATTACATTTTGATAAGTCTGTTACACAATCAGCACTTTTGCCAGCTTTCCTTCCTGTCTTCAGATAGACTTTAATTTACACATAGTCTTTGATCTGTAGCTGTTATGTTGCTGCAGTCATAACACAGCAGCCATCTGTATTATGTGTTTAACTGCTTTTTCCCTATAGAATAGTTTATCTTCTTTTGTAAATTCAGTTGCTCTTCTGTCAGGACATCCATCCGTGTCTTGTGATTGGTCAGATGTTGGAAATGGCATTTCTTTAATTTGAATGTGGGAGATTCGCTGAGTTAATATGTAAAGTTGATAATCAGCTCTGTGTGATCATTTATCCTGACTGCAAATATTAGTCGAAGTGAATCTTGATATTTAAAAAGATCCCCTCGGTATGCTGACTTCACTTCATAGTTACGGTCTCAAAAGCAGACAAGACGTGTTCAACATTTATAGAATCCACATTAATTACTTTGTGAATCACCCTTTGTGAATTCTTAGTTTTTTGCATATTTCTCACACTACATTTTGCATGTAGTGAACTCCACTGCTTTTACATATTATTCCTATTGTTGGCATGTTGGGTAAGCGCCTGTTGCTCCTGTGTACATGTGTTCAGGCAAAGGAGGTGGTACCAGACCCTGCACTTGTCAAGAAACTGAACTGGCTGACAAATCACTCCTCATCCGAGACTCCATCCAGCATGGAACTCACTTACATAACTGACTTCTTCCTGGCTCTGGCCATCTGTAACAGTGTGGTGGTTTCTTCGCCCAACCAGCCTCGACATGTGGTGAGTAAATAACACAGAAAAGATGTGTTTCCAACATTTTTTTAAATTTACAATGAAATGACTTACATGGTTTTATTGGAACAATTTGCTCTTTTGTCTATACTGACTGGCCTATTTAAACCTTTTGCTTAGCTTAGTCTGTAGAGTGATCTCGTTCAGTGTGATGTTTAGAGGTCTTCATAATCTTTAGAATATTAGGAAATATTAAGTCCTTTCACGTTAACTCGGATTAAAATGTTCTTCAGACATTTTGGATAGAAAAACAAATACGTGTTAGGACTGGGATGATAAAAGAGAAATGATTCCCAGTAGTTCAATTCCTTTGAATTGTTTGTCTGCCTGCCTGTTGAATCCGTTTATCCATTCCACTTGCACTTGTGCTACAACCCACATAGCAAGGAAGTCTGGCCCGGATCTGGTATCAAGCCGGCACTGCTGGCTGACTTCTGGCATGATAAGATGTATGTCTTCCAGATATGTGCCAGGCCTGGCATAGATGGCACTGTCTATGTGATGGCATGCCATATCTGGCTCGATTGTGGTTTGGTTTATGTGGCCCAGGCCCATAGAAAACAGGTCTGGCCCGGATCCGGCATCAAGCTGGCACTTCTGACTGGCTGGTGTCATGGCAGGGTGTATGTCAACCAGATGTGGGCCAGGTCTGGCAATGAATGCACTATTAATGTTCCTATTTTCCTATTTGAGTTAGAAGACCCAAATGCCATGTTGCAATACTATACTGCTATGGTAGCCAACGTTTCAAATGCAGGTTTGACAGGTCACTCACAAAACCTCCAGTACTCCAAAACCTAGTGAGGGTTTACTCATGTTAACCACTGGGTGGCTGTAGCTCAGAAGGTAGAGCAGGTTACCTACTGATTGGAAGGTTAGTGGTTCGATCCCTGGCTCCTCCAGTCTGCATGTCAAGAGTGTGTATGAATGTAGTGACTAAATGTGGAATGTTGTATAGAACACTGAGTAATCCGGGAGACCAGAAAAGCGCTATATAAGAGTAAGTCCATTCCCTGTCTGAACAGAGTTTCGTCATGTTACTTTTGCACTGTTTTGCATGTTCCGGCACATGTTGTTATTACATGGCTTGATTAAGGTACACATTAGGCTGACATCTGGGGGCCAGAGCTGAAACTGTTCTGGGCCAGCACAGGGCCAGCAGCGTGTCTGCAACTGGCCCGTGGCTGCACACAACTTACACATGGCCCACATACCGCAAAGAATGACGGCCCTTTGGTGGCCCAGATCAGGCTTGCCAGAGGTGGCCCACACATGGGCCAGCACAGGACCACCAGTGTCTGAAACTGGCCTTGTGCTGGCCCATGTGTGCACCACATCTGGCAAACCAGATCTGGGCCATCAAAGGGTCGTCATTCTTTGCGGTATGTGGGCCATGTGTAAGCACATTGTGTGGGCCAGATCTGGGCCATACCAATTTTGCTATGTGGGAATCAGCTGATTTCAGATTGTATGCTAGAGGAGGAAAACAGTGGCACGGTCTACAGTGTAGATATAGACATGATAATAAAGTGAAAACTGCATCCACAACAGAAACAACTGCATTATGCTGCCAACACAACTTCAGCTCTTTGCAAGTACCTGCACAGACAGCACATACTAAACCTAAGATACCCAAGAACCCAGAGTGATGTTAAAGCTGAACAAATACCGACAGTCAAGCTGCCAGACCCAGATGATCAGTCAGGCTGCAGCCTCGGTTTCCACCTGTTCATGTTTCTACAGTAGAATCATTGTGGCAGTTAAAGGCTCTTTGTCCTGGTTTCATCTTTGCTTTGTGCTGCCGGCTTTGTGTTCATATCTAAATACCAGTGGCTTTCCATCAGGACTTGTCAAATATAAACAATATTAACAATATTTAAAATGTACCAAAGTAAAGTGATATCTCTCTTTCATGTCAAACAGCGCTGCCACTAAGCGCCTCGTCTGTCGATTAATATGTGTATCCATCGTTAACATTACTGTCATCTTGTGGCTGCAGTTATTTATATAGCGCCAAATCACAACAGCAATCGCCTCAAGGTGCTTAATACTATAAGATAAAGACCTTACAATAATCCAGAGAAAGCCCAACAATCAGACGACCCCTATGAGCAAGCACTTTGGTGACTGTGGGGAGGAAAAACTCCATTTTAACAGGAGGAAGCTGAAGGCTGTGGCTCTGACCATGTCTGGTCTATAATAAAACAGGTGCAGGGTCAGCAGCACTTTCATCTTTTTTTCATCTTTGTTCTGTAAAAGTCATTGCATGCCAGTGCTAAGAGAAAGATCATATGTGTGTCCTGCATGTATGTATGAGACAAGTATGAGACAATGCATTTCACCATTTTATGGAAAAATGCAAAACTAATGTTACAAGTAGTGTAACAGATTACTTACATTACTTTTAAGAAAAGTGTTCTGCGTAATACATTATGTTTTTTGAGTAATGACCCAAACACTGACCATAACAAACAGTTGATGATACTACATGCAGCTAATATTCATGAATGTAAAGTCTTTGATACGCTGCTTAGAGATGATGGTGACTCTCAAACAGAGACAGCGAGAACTGATAAGGAATCAAATCTATAAGTTATATCAATAATGGAATCATAATTCTGAGTAATATCTCCTTGTTGATTTGACTGAAGACGAGTGTGGAAATGACTTTAGAGTCTGGACTAAATGTAGTTCAACATGGTTTTTTGACTCCAGACGATCGGACGTGTTCTGACAATACGGCACGCTGAAATATGGTTGCAGATTAAAATAGTCATTACTTTCTGTTAATCATCATATAAATAACTTAAATAGCCTAAATGCCTAAACATTTCAAGGTTGAACATGATTTTGAACATAAAAATCATGAGACATGTTTTTCCACTTTACATCACCACAATATCTATTATTGAGTCTAATGGATATTCTTTCCTCATCAGTTCACACAAAATACTCCACAATAACAAAGCTGTAGCTGGTTTTCACTTTGCCTTGTGCGTTACAGAGATTTGACTAATGGGAAAGATTCTGGCTTGATTCATTTAAATTTTAATTTAAAATACAGTAAAGTGTTCAGTAGTGTAAAAATTCAAAGAATATTTTCAGGAGAAACCGTCTTGACTTTTTCAGCCCGAGTTGCCTTCCAGAAGCTGACTCTATGTTTTCTTGTTCCTACAGATACCTGAAGAACGGACACCTCTGAAGTCCCTGGAAGAAATTAAGTTGATGTTTCAGCGTTTCAGTTTCTCTCCCTTCTCCGCTCTCTCCCCTTCCCAAATCAAAGGCAGCCCCCACAGCTTCAAAAGCAGGCTATTTATTAGGGGGAAGAGAGGCTCTCTCACTCTCTCCACTCCCGTGAGCAACACCACAGACATGTCAGGGTCAAGCCAGGAAAATGACTCTAAACCAGACTTATCTGCCAGAGAGGAGGAAGAACAAGATGTGGAGGACCAAGAGACAGAGGATGACTTAAGGGATACACAGACGAATCCTGATGAGACAAGACAGAGCATGCAAGACCTGACCAGACAAGTGGAATGTGTTGAAGAGATAACTGATGAACTGGTGTATGAGGCAGAAAGTCCAGATGAGGCAGCTCTGGTCCATGCAGCACGAGCATACCGCTGTACCCTGAGGGGTCGCTCTGCAGAGAGCCTGCTCGTGGATCTGCCAGGAATCGGCTCCCTGGCTATCCAGCTGCTCCACATCCTGCCATTTGACTCTAACAGGAAAAGGATGTCTGTAGTGGTCCGCCACCCTCTGACGGGACAGGTGGTGGTTTTCACCAAGGGTGCGGACTCAGTCATCATGGACCTGGCTGAAAGCCCTACAGGTAATTAAAAGGAATATTTAAGATTGATTTCCTACTGATTGATGATTTAAAAAACAAATGAAATGTATAATAAGTGCAATGTCTTTCATCAGTATTCCTTTGTGTTTTATATGTGTGTTTGTTGTTCTCCGGTGCAGATCAGACGGAGGTATACAATCACATCAAAGAAAAAACCCAAAAACATTTGGATGCTTATGCCAGAGAAGGCCTCCGCACACTCTGCATCGCTAAAAAGGTAACATTTCTGAGAAGTGAAATAAAATAGCTTCGTACAGAATGTCCATGAATACACTCTTTCACAATGTAGTATATAATTTGATGGTTTCTCACTTTAGCTGGATGCTAAAGCACTCCAGACAGCCATAAAATCTGTTTTGAAGAGTTAACAATTTCCTGATCTTTTGTCCTTAAGCTCATTGTAAATTATCAAGGAAATACATGATGGAGAACTGATAAAGCAAAAGAGAACTGCAGTGCTTAGAGAATCCAGTTAAACTTGCTACACAGGTCACATGTGATGTTGAGATTTTTAACATGGATCTGTTGTTCTGAAACTACTGTGTTCTGGACGTGGACATCAGAATACAAAAAAACATTGGATACTTTTCCCTGTGCATTCTTGTTGTTTGAAGCAGGTCACATAAAAGAGACTTGTGGAAAGAGAAGTTAAATGCTTTTAAATTTAGCATTTAAGTTTGTTACTAATCTTGTCAGGTCATAACTTCATATCTGATCCTTCAGTGTAACTGAAGTTTTCAATTCAATTCAATTATATTTTATTTATATAGCACGGAATTGCAACAACAGTCGCCTCAACGCACTTTATATTGTAAGGTAGACCTTATAATAATACATACAGAGAAAAATCCCACAATCATACGACCCCCTATGAGCAAGCACTTTGGCGACAGTGGGAAGGAAAAACTCCCTTTTCACAGGAAGAAACCTCCGGCAGAACCAGGCTCAGGGAGGGGCGGGGCCATCTGCTGCGACCGGTTGGGGTGAGAGAAGGAAGACAGGATGAAAGACATGCTGTGGAAGAGAGACAGAGATTAATAACAAGTATGATTCAGCAGAGAGGTCTATTAACACATAGTGAGTGAGAAAGGTGACTGGAAAGGAAAAACTCAATGCATCATGGGAATCCCCGGCAGCCTACGTCTATTGCAGCATAACTAAGGGAGGATTCAGGGTCACCTGGTCCAGCCCTAACTATATGCTTTAGCAAAAAGGAAAGTTTTTAACAAATTACAGTAGTCCAGCCTGGAAGTAATAAATGCATGAACTAGTTTTTCAGCATCACTCTGAGACAGGATATTTCTAATTTTAGAGATGTTGCACAAATGGAAGAAAGCAGTCTTACATATTTGTTTAATATGTGCGTTGAAGGACATGTCCAGGTCAAAAATGTGTTATCTGGCTTCATGGACAGATAGAGCTGGGTGTCATCTGCATAGCAGTGAAAATGTATGCTATGTCTTCTAATGATGCTGCCTAGGGGAAGCATGTATAATGTAAACAGAATTGGTCCTAGCACTGAACCCTGTGGAACTCCATAATTAACCTCAGCGTGTGAAGAGGACTCTCCATTTACATGAACAAACATGTCTATTAGATAGATATGATACAAACCACTGCAGTGCAGTACCTGTAATACCTACAGCATGTTCTAATCGCTCTAATAGGATATTATGATCAACAGTATCGAACGCAGCACTGAGGTCTAGCAGGACAAGCACAGAGATGAGTCCACTGTCAGAGGCCATAAGAAGATCATTTGTAACCTTCACTAAAGCTGTTTCTGTGCTGTGATGAGCTCTGAAACCTGACTGAAACTCTTCAAATAAGCCATTCCTCTGCAGATGATCTGTTAGCTGTTTGACAACTACTCTTTCAAGGATTTTTGATATGAAAGGAAGGTTGGAGATTGGCCTATAATTAGCTAAGACTGCTGGGTCTAGAGATGCTTTTTAAGTAAAGGTTTAACTACAGCCAGCTTGAAGGCCTGTGGTACATAGCCGATTATTAGAGATCAGGTCTGAAAGACACGTTGATGGTTTGGAGGAAGAAATTATTGAGGTTAACTCAGAAAGATCAATTGGAGAAAAAGAGTCTAAATGAATATCAATGGTACTGAAAGCAGCTGTACATAATATTACATCTGTGAGATGATTATGGGTAATTTTTTCTCTAATGATTAAAATTTTATTTGTGAAGAAGTTCATGAAGTCATTACTAGTTAACATTAAAGGGATTGTTGGCTCAGTAGAGCTCTGACTGTTTGTCAGCCTGGCTACAGTGCTGAAGAGAAACCTGGGGTTGTTCTGATTTTCTTCAATCAGTGACGAATAGTAAGATGTTCTGGCTTTGCGGAGGGCTTTCTTATAAAGCAGCAAACTATTTCTCCAGGCTAAATGATGAAAGGAATAATTTTAAATGGTAAATGGCCTGTTTTTGTATAGCGCTTTTACTAGCCCCGCCTAAGGACCCCAAAGCGCTTTACATACCCAGTCATCCACCCATTCACACACACATTCACACACTGGTGGAGGCAAGCTACAGTTGTAGCCACAGCTGCCCTGGGGCAGACTGACAGAAGCGAGGCTGCCATATCGCGTCATTGGCCCTTCTGGCTTAATCTTATATAACCGGGTCAAAATTTTCCTGTAACACTAACTAAGCTAACACAAGACAAAGGCTAATTTTATTTATATAGCACATTTAAAACAACAGAGTTGACCAAAGTGCTGTACATTAAAAGTATATAGCCCTCCAAAAAATTACACTAAAATGCAGAAAAACTGTGTCACTGCACAGTCTGAAGAGCATGGAGGAGATTCCAGGAGACAAGCAGTTACTCTAGTAAAGCTGCACAGGGCCTTAGAAGGTGATTAAGCCCTCAGAAGGACCAATATCTGTTCCCTTGTGCAAGGAGGAACAGGATGATAGCACCGCCAGAGGCCTTAAAAATGACTCCAGCTGGTGTGAAAATCTTTGACCCAACTGAACTGCCTGTTTCAACTGGAGCTTTGTGATTCTGTTCCCCACTGTTGCTTCATGGTCTCATTTCATATTGAAAGATCCTACAGTCTGATTGAATTCATGACAGACAGCCAACTACTGACTTTGTAGTTACTAATATTTGCTTGATCTGTTATTGATTACCTGCAGGTTCTGAAGGAGGATGAGTATGACTTGTGGCTGAAAGCACACATGCTGGCAGAGAGCAGCATAGAGAACAGAGAGGAGCTTCTTCTGGAGTCAGCTCAGAGGCTTGAGACGAACCTCACGCTGTTGGGTAGTCACTGCAGCTCAGACTTAAATCATTCAATATCAGAGCTGAAATACCTGTACTTCAAGTGTATGCGTGTGTTTTCAGGTAGCACAGGGATTGTAGACAGACTGCAGGAGGAGGTTCCAGAGACCGTCGCTGCTCTTCAGAGGGCTAGGATTAAAGTTTGGGTTCTCACTGGAGACAAACAGGAAACAGCCATCAACATTGCTTATGCCTGCAAACTTCTATGTGCCAGTGACAAACTGCTGACAGCTAACTGTGGAAGCAAGGTCAGTGAGTGAAAAAAATGTTGTTATTTTACTGTAGAGCATGTGCAAAAGGGTGTAAGGTCTTCTTCACACACTGTGCACTCTGCATTAGATGGAGGAGTTGTATAGGGAGATGGAATGACACAGGTATGATTTCCTGTGTCATTCAGTGGTGCGTTTGGGTAATCTCAGTCTCTCACTAAATATGCCCTGTGACTACCCAGCACTCAGACCATGACACCCCAAGTACAACAGATGGAGTGCTGAGTGTGAGAGAAACTGACCTGAAAGATAGGATCATGGTAAAGCTGGAAACCTGGACCCTCCGTAGCGGGTTACCAAGACTATGTTAAGCATCCTCTGAAGGTCTACTAGAAGATGTAAATGCACCATAACGGACAGTCCCTACTGCAACCATCACCAAAAACAACCAGCTGATCTACACCACAGCAGCAGTGATCACCGAGGTGCTTGGCTATATGATGAACAGCCCAAAAGAGCAGTGCAGTTCATGGAGCAGTCGAGAGGCCAAGATCAAGGTAGCACAGAGGGAAGCTGAAAGTAGAAAGTTGAAGAAAGAGGTGCCTAAGAAGTATAGCAAGCTGCCCGTGCCTTGGAAACTACCAAACAAAGACTTACAGCCTTAGACAGAAGGCAGGAGAGTAAACCAGCTGTACTGTAGTGATAGCTGTAGCTACACCAAGTGACAGCAACATCAGGAAGAAGGATGTTGTTTTTCATTCTTATTTTATTATTTTTATATATTTTAATATAAAACCCTCAAAAAAACCTTTCTTATAAATCCTGTCTACACTCTTAAAAATACTTTCGAACCTTGCGTATTAAAAGCACATTTGTTCGTGTACACAGTGAATTAACTGTGTGTGAGATGAATGTACTGTACAGCAAAGAAGAGCATTAGAGCTCTTCAGCAGGCACCTAAGCATGTCTTCTTTCTTTTTGCTGCTGAGGAACATAGTGATGGGTCGTTTCTTCTGGACAAGGTTTCTATAGACATTTATAGACTCATCCATCGACCAGTAGTTTTACCAGTGCTAATTAATGTGTTCTATTTTTATTTATATTGTTATTCATCGTTTTAGGAAAGAAAATGCTTATTTTACTGCAAAAAATAATAAAAATCTAAAAAAATACGAATACCTATATGCAGCAGAAACCGCTTTCTGCAGCTCGGATAGTTAGCCAACAGCTGCAGAAAGGTGCGATGAAGAAGGTGCCTAAGAAGTACAGCAAGCTGTCCATGCCTGACAGCTTGCTTAGCATTTCTCTATTTTTCTGGTATATCGCTTGAAGAGCTATACCAGAGAAATAGAAGGCAGGAGAATAAGCCAGCTGTTCTCCACAGAACCATCCAAGCTGTACTCTCAGTGGCAGGGGAACAATGTGAGAACAGCCTCACTAAGGCTGGAGACAGGCCAATACTGGAAGAGCATGTGGGAGAAGGATGCAATCCATAATAGCAATGCTCAGTGACTTATGGATCCAAGAGTAAATCCAAACCTACATGGCCCTGTGTGAAAAAGTGATTGCCTCCTAAACCTAATAACTGGCGCTGTTTTGCAGCCTCAGGAGTAGGAGTGGGTTTAAAAAAATCAATTTCCAGATTCGAATCAATTTTATATTGAATAAAGCGATATCAATTCATTAAATCCTGACATCGATATTTAAATATAAATGTATTTTGCCAGAAACACCAGAATCTCAGCTTAAAGCTCACAAAACTATTTCAACAACTGCCAAGCAGCTAAAAGAGCAAAAGATTACAGAGCAGGTCAACGAATTCCACAAAAAGATTCACAGTGAATTTCAACTTTTACAAATTATGCCAAATTGCAAAACGCTTAGCTGTGTCTCTAACAAAACTTCTGTAACGTTGCTCTGCTTCACTTCACTGGGGGTTATCTGCTATAAAAATCCAGCCCAGGAAAATCTCCGTCATATTTTTCTGTGTTTTATCTTCGCTTTTCTTGACATAAATGTGCTGTGATGCTTGAACCTCTGGCCTCTGGTGAAGTCTCACAAGATTGAGATGCTCTAGCGTGACCTTAAAAAGGCGGTTCATGCTCAAAAACCCTCCAATGTCACTGAATTGCAAAAATTCTGCAAAGACAAGTGAGCCAAAATTCCTCCACAGTGCTGTAAAAGACTCGTAGCCAGTTATCGTAAGTGCTTGATTGTAGATGTTGCTGCTAAGGGTGGCCCAACCAGTTATTAGATTTAGGGGGCATTCACTTTTTCACACAGAGCCGTGTAGGTTTGGATTTTTCCCCCCTTATTAAAAAACACCTACATAGGATCAAAATCCTGAACACCAACAATCAATCAAATCCAATAAAACACTGGACAGGAGAAGCCATGTCTGAACTCACCTGCAGGAAGCAGCCCCCCAATTTCATGAAACAAACAGTTGGTTATATGGTAAATGGCCTGTATTTGTATTGCGCTTTACTTAGTCCCTAAGGACCCCAAAGCGCTTTACACTACATTCAGTCATTCACCCATTCACACACACATTCACACACTGGTGATGCCAAGCTACATTGTAGCCACAGCTGCCCTGGGGCGCACTGACAGAGGCATAATGACTGCAATAAATGCAGTTACGCATTCTGCTCTGGTACATAACAGTCCTTTCTTTTCCTTCAGGATGCTTGTGCAGCTTTATTTGAGGATCTCATACTGGAAGTCCAGGGTGGTGAGAGTTTGACTGACCTTACTGGAAATGGGGAATCCATGTCCAGCAGCTTCATTCTGGTCATCGATGGCCGGACACTGGGTTGGGCCTTGGAGGACGAATTGAGGAGCAACTTCCTGGAGCTGAGCCAGCGATGCAAGGCAGTGATCTGCTGCCGTTCCACTCCACTGCAGAAAAGCCAAGTGGTCCAGCTGATCCGGGACCATCTTGGTGTCATGACCCTGGCTGTGGGTAAGAACTCAGCCAACAGAAAAGCAGCTTGGAAGCTGATTGTTTATTATTCCATAAAGACATTTCATAATCCTTTTTCTGTTCAACATTTGAAATACAGCTGATCTTTTCTTCACCTTCCTGCCTTTTCCATTGTCATTGCATGAGTACTGTCAGCGTTATTTATCAAATCACTGCTTGAAATAATTTGACAAGAACAAGTGGAAAACAATGCTGCCATTTCAGGTGATGGAGCCAATGATGTAAGCATGATTCAGGTGGCTGATGTGGGCGTTGGGATATCTGGACAGGAGGGAATGCAGGTAATAACAAAGAAAAAATATAACAATAAAACTACTAATAACAAAAAATACTGTCAAACTGAGGTCTTTACAAAATGCTATGAAGCTACCTTTTGTTAGTATAGGTTTAATTCAGCCTCCCATCCAAGACTATCACAGACAACTCTTAGAGAGCTGTAGCTGTAGCTTTCTGTGGTTACGTTAGAATCAGTGTGATATTACATTAGCCTGTATCATCTGGTTTCACTCACCAGCAGGCGCTAAAAGAGGTTAACACTTGTTTTATTCTTCTTCTTTTTTTTCATTATTTTGCTTTGTGGTCATTTTTGTTGCTTTAAATCTTTCTCCAGGCTGTGATGTCCAGTGACTTTGCTATTTCACGGTTTAAACACCTCAGCAAGCTGCTGCTGGTTCACGGCCACTGGTGTTACTCTCGTCTTGCAAACATGATACAATACTTCATCTATAAGAATGTGGTAAGAGGTTTTTTGACAGCTTTATAAAAAAGGTTCTAAACTGCTTGACTGAAGTTTCAAATTAAGGCAGGTGTTGAACTCACAACAGTTACACTGTCATCCCTAAAATCACCTGCTGTAATTCTCAAGAAAACAACAGCAAATCATTTTTTTAAAAATACAGCAGGTTTTCATTTTAATAATATATAACTGCTGTTATGTTGCTGTATTCTTTTCTGTTTATTCTACCTGCTATTTGGCATACCTTTAAACTAATGAATTAAACTAATAAATTTAAACTAATGAATCCATTTAATAAGACTTGTCTCATATAGTGTCACGTGACTTTGGAGGGTTCTTGTTGTGGGACAGTTCTTCTCCCCGGCCACTGAATCCAGTCCTGAGGTCAACACTAGTCTGACTTACCCAAAACCCCTCACGCGGGTTTGAGGCACCCAGCAGCCATCCTACTTTAGCGTGCAATGATGCAGAGGACTTGTTGATATTGAGCTTTGCCTGGTAGTGCAGAGATTAGTAATGACACCTTAAAGTAAGAAGGTTCCTGATTAGAAAGACAGCTGGGGGCCTTTTATATGTGGAGTTTGCATGTTTTCCCTGCGTGTGAGCCAAAAGGACACATTATTAGCATAAAACAAACATACAATTCCCCGATTGATGCAAAATCATTTATCATCGTATCACTGAAAGGATAAAGAGCTGGTCCAGTGATTTACGACCACGACAAAGCTGTGGTTCTCCACTGTGTTAGCATAGACTTTCTTCCCCACAAACACAAAAACCAAAAAATTTTTAAGGCAAATCCTTGTTGACACACGAATAAAAAAAAGTAATAAGTAAGGAAATTCCTCACTGCTGTCTGTGTGTTTCTTACCTGCAGATGTATGTGAATCTGCTGTTCTGGTATCAGTTCTTCTGTGGTTTTTCTGGGAGTGTCATGACCAACTCCTGGGTGCTCATCCTCTTCAATCTAATCTTTACGTCAGCTCCTCCGCTCATTTACGGCATTCTCGACCAAGATTTACCTGCTGTCACTCTGATGGAGCTGCCCGAGCTCTACCAGGATGCACAAACTTCCAAGGTTACTGCAAACACACACTTGCCATAGAAATGACATACAAACTATACAAACGGCAGTTGCTGTTTAAGGATTTCATTTGTTTTTTCATTTTTGTCAAACATTTCCTAGAATATGGTCAGTGCTCCTAACAAATGTATTTTCTGAAACAGAGCAGCTTATGAACACAAACCCTTAGCTGACACAGTTAGCATCATTAAGTCTCAACATGTTTGTATCACGTTGATGAAAAAAGAAAACTGCTTAAATTATGAAAACTTTATCAACACATTTATTTATTTTAAGTATTTTAAATTGCTGAATGTAAACTGGTTCTACACTTGCTATGATGAAACTCTAATACCTACTAAAATATTCTTCACTCTAACCGGGCTGCTAAGTCATAATGTGCACAAACATGATCACAACATTCCTGTATAACAGAAAAAAACACATAAATTCACTTTCATTAATATGTCAACAGTTACATTTCTGTGATCATTTTATTATTTACACAGAAAGAGGAAACAGAAGATAGAAAATAGGGCACTATCATAGCCATACATTGAGCTGTTAGCCGTTAGCATGCGTCCGTACTACCTGCCCCGGGAATTCTCGCATGTTATCGCGCTAACAGCGTATGTCCCCCCCTCGGCCAACGCGGATGCAGCCTGTGACTCTCTCCACTCTGTGGTCAGCAGACTGCAAACACAATCTCCGAGAGCCCTTCTCATAATATCAGGGGACTTCAATCATGCCTCACTGGACTCCACACTGCCCACCTTCACCCAGTATGTGACCTGCCCAACAGAGACAATAAAACACTGGACTTACTGTATGCCAATGCAGAAGAGGCATACAGTTCATCACCTCCCCTCCCCTGGGCAGATCTGATCACAACCTGGTGCACCTTGTCCCTGTGTATGAGCCCTTAGTGCGCAGGGAGCCACCAGCCACCCGCACAGTACAGAGATGGTCGGAGGAGAGCGAGGAGGCTCTTAAGGATTGTCTTGAGTTGACTGTGTGGGATCTGTGACGACCACGGAGAGGACATCGACAGCCTTACTACATGCATTACTGACTATATTAATTTCTGTGTGGATAACACCGTACCTACCAGGACTGTACGGTGTTTCTCCAACAACAAACCTTGGATTACCCCAGAAATTAAAGCTGTCCTCAAGCAGAAGAGGAGGGCCTTCAAAACCAGAGACAAGGAGGAGTTGAAAAGGGTGCAGAGAGAGCTGAGGGGACTGATAAGGAAGGGGAAGGACAGCTACAGGCAGAAGATGGAGAACCAGCTTCAGCAAAACAACGGTGAAGTCTGGAGAGGCCTCAGAACCATCTCAGGCCACAAACATCAGAACTCTCTGCCTGGGAGGGATGTGAGGTGGGCAAATGAACTGAATCATTTCTTCAACAGATGTGATTCATCCATGAGGCAGTCTCCATCATCGGCTGCAGACTCACCCACCCCCACTGCTGCTGTTCCACCTCTGACACCTCAGACACTTCACACCTCCTCTATTCACCCTGCTCACTCCTCCCCACCCCCAACAACAGCATCCAATACACAATCAACACAAGGCTCCAGCCTGTCTCTCTCAACCACCCAGGTTAGGAGGGAACTGAGGAGGATTAAAGCCAAGAAGGCAGCGGGTCCAGATGGCATCAGCTCGAGGGTCGTCAGGTCCTGCGCGGACCAACTGTGTGGTGTGATGGAGCACCTCTTCAACCTGAGCCTGAGGCTGGGAAGAGTCCCACAGCTCTGGAAAACTTCCTGTGTTGTTCCAGTGCCAAAGACTTCACGCCCCAAGGACCTCAACAGCTACAGGCCGGTGGCTCTGACATCCCACCTGATGAAGACCCTGGAGCGGCTGGTCCTGGCTCAGCTTCGGCGCCTTGTGAGCTCATCACTGGACCCACTTCAGTTTGCCTACCAGCCTGGCATTGGAGCGGATGATGCCATCATTCACCTCCTACATCGTTCCCTCGCTCACCTGGAGACCGCTGGGAGCACTGTGAGAATCATGTTCTTTGATTTCTCCAGTGCCTTCAACACCATTCTTCCCTCGGTTCTGAAGGACAAGCTGGAGAACTCTGGAGTGGACCATCACCTCACTACCTGGATCCTGGACTACCTCACCGACCGACCACAGTATGTGAGGACTCAGGGCTGTGTGTCGGACAGGGTCGTCTGCAGTACGGGGGCCCCACAGGGAACGGTTCTGGCTCCGTTCCTCTTCACCATCTACACTGCAGACTTCTCCCACAACTCCACCCAGTGCTTCCTGCAGAAGTTCTCTGATGACTCTGCAATAGTCGGCCTCATCACTGATGGGGACGACAAGGAGTACAGAGGACTGACCCAAGACTTTGTGGACTGGTGCCAGCTGAACTACCTCCAGATCAACACTAGTAAAACCACGGAGCTGGTGGTAGACTTCCGCAGGCACAAGCATCCTCCACTGCAACCACTGAACATCCAAGGTATGGACATTGAGGCTGTGGACAGCTACAGGTACCTTGGTGTTCATCTGAACAACAAACTGGACTGGACTCATAACTCAGACGCCCTCTACAGGAAAGGGCAGAGCAGGCTGTACCTGCTGCGGAGACTCAGGTCGTTTGGAGTGGAGGGCCCACTCCTGAAGACCTTCTATGACTCTGTGGTGGCCTCAGCCATCTTTTACGGTGTGGTCTGCTGGGGCGGCAGCATCTCTGCTGGGGACAGGAAGAGACTGAACAGGCTGATCCGAAGGGCCAGCTCTGTTCTAGGATGCCCTCTGGACCCAGTGGAGGTGGTGAGTGACAGGAGAATGGTGGCTAAGCTGTCATCACTGTTGGACAACATCTCCCACCCCATGCATGAGACTGTGACAGCACTGAGCAGCTCCTTCAGTGGGAGACTGCGGCACCCACGGTGTGGGACGGAGAGATTTCGCAGGTCTTTCCTCCCCACTGCTGTCAGACTCCACAACAAAGACTTTAACTGATCAAACACACACATCCACACATGTGCAATAACACTAAGTGCAATAAGCTTTCTGGCATCGTTGTATTTTTACTCAGTTGTATATAGCATTTGCATTCTATTTTTATCCTATTGTATATTTTATTCTATTTATTCTGCTGTATATAGTATTTTATTTTATTCTATTCTATACAGTTGTGTACTGTATTTATTCTTATTGTATTCTAATTTTGCTATATAACTTTTGCACTGTCCACTTCCTGCTGTGACAAAACAAATTTCCCACATGTGGGACTAATAAAGGTTATCTTATCTTATCTTATACATATGTACATTACATATACTAGAAAAATCGAAATGCATACAGACGCCACCTGCTTGTTCATATGATCATGTCCCACCATATTTCTGTTTGTTATGCTTTCATCTGTGTCCTACCGCTGGCCTCTGGCCTAGCTCATTACCTCATTATCATTAAGCATGGGTCATTTGTTTTTCATTCAAGTGTTGCGGCTTGTGCTAGCCAAACAAGTACGCGTGACGTCAGTAACACTAATATTTGTTTAGAAAGTGTAATAGATGATTGTGATGTCTTCACAGACGTGTGTTCCATACATGTTCTGGATCACGGTCCTGGATGCTTTTTATCAAAGCCTCGTTTGCTTTTTTGTGCCTTACTTTGTAAGTACACCATGCAAATCATTACTTATCGCATTTCTTCTATTTACATGCATGCGGGTCTGTCTGTCTTGTCCTACTGTTCTAAGATTTTCATGTTAGAGTATTTTAGTGGATTTTTTTCTGTTTTCACAGGCATACGCAGGATCAGATGTTGGGGTGCTGTCCTTTGGCTCACCGATCAATGCATCAGCACTTTTCATTATTCTGCTGCACCAAGTGATCGAGAGCAACACACTGGTCAGACTCACCACCACCACTCAAAATCATTTATACTGAAGCTGGATTGTGTCTCAGTTACTTTGCCTTTGCAATAACAAGTGTGTAGCTTAAAGGTTATGTGTGTTATGTTAGGGTGTACAGCAGGGGTCTCAAACTCCCGGCTCAGGTCACCCCTACTTGTTGACGTGAAGAAATCTAATGCAGTTTGTCCCTTGAAGTGACTTTTTCTGTTCAGGAGGATTTGTTTGTTGTTGAGTGCAATGTTAAAATAAGTTCTTTAAATGATTTAATATGAAGGCAACACGAGCAGAGAGCACAAACATGCTGAGGGATTGGCTGTGTTAGTCACAAACTAATGTGCACACTTATGTCTGCACTTTTATTTGGTACATATGAACAAAATGACAGCAGAAGTGCTGCCACGTGTCTGTCCACAAAGAGAGGACCAATGTGTTTATTTGGTAGTTCAATGAAAGGCTTCAGTTAGTTAAGAGTGCGAAAAAATAATCTGCGTTCATGTTTGCAGTTTGTTATACAATATTTGAAATTAAAAAAACAAAAAAATAACTACATTTTTGGAAATATTTGTGGGTGTTTTGTTGTTTGTTTGCTTTTTGTACTACTTGAACACTAAAGCTGCCCTCACATGAGATGACAGTGGCAGCAGTGGCCCTCGGCTCATTTAGGTTTGAGGCCTTTGGTGTACAGCGTGAGGAAAAATGTAATCCAAGTCAGAATTGGAAATGGAAAGATTCAGGAGCAGCTCTCTGTCTTTAGTTGTGCTCTGGAGTTTTGAATCTTTTTTTTTTTTTTTTTTTGCAGACATGGATACACGTGGTCGTGTTGGTGCTCAGCTGTGCTTCCTATTTTGGTTTTGTACTGCTCCTCAGTGGCTTCTGTGTGACCTGCAGCCCCCCTGTCAATCCTCTGGGGATTGAATTACTCCAAATGTCCCACTCTCTTTTCTACATCATATGTGTTCTCACTACTGTGACAGCTCTGTTACCCAGGTACACACACACACACACACACACACACACACACACACACACACACACACACACACACAGACACACACACACTAAGACTACTGCAAAAACTCATGCACATGTAGTGTATTTCCTTTGGGGGGTCTTCATAACTCATTAATAATAAAGAGCTTTACTCTAATGACACCTGGAGGTGCCAATGTCGTCATCACCACAGCGATACACTGAATTTGTTTTGTCACTCCCGTGGTTCTCAAGCTTCTTCTACTGATCAGAAAAATTACAGCTACACTTTTTAATCAGACTACAGCATCAAGTCAGTAAAACTTCTGAGTTACTGATCTTGTAGTAGCAGCATGGCTGATAATCCATCTTTGGTGTTAATAAAATTAACAACCGGTGCATTAGAGGGGCAACAATGGGATAACCCCCAAATCAGGAATGGTTTTACAGGTAAAGGACACTTTTCCTCCTCTTCTGACTATGTTTTTTTGGCTTAGGCCAGTGTCACTACTGGTAGCTTAAGGTGATACCTGGGCCCTGCTGAGGTTGTACAGCTAGTGTAACACCTCCAGGATGGCATATCAATACACGCAATTGCCAGGTTTACTGTATCTCCCAGCACAGGAGACAGGCGATTACTCTGAGATAGTTGGACAGGCCTGTAGAGGGTCCATCAGCAGAACTGATATCTGCTCTTTTGTGCAATGAGGAACAGGAACAGCACTGCCAGCAGGCCACTGGTGTGAATGTCTCTGACCAAACAATCAGAAATAGACTTCATGAGGGTGGTGGGTCAGTGATGGTCTTTGTGTCCTCCACGCAGACCTCTACAGGCTAGGCAATGGCATCGGGATGAAATCCCTGAACCCATTGTCAGACCCTATGCTGGTGCAGTACCACATTCACTTTGGTGCACAACAATGCCCAACAATGGCAAGAGTATGTAGGTAGTTCCTGGAGGATGAAGGAATTAGTACCATTTACAGCCCCCCATGCTTCCCTGACCTAAATCCATGTCCCAGTCCATCCAGTGCACATCAGACTGTCCAGGAGCTCAGTGATGCCTTGGTCCAAATCTGGCAGGAGATGCTGACAGGGTACTATCGATCGTCTCTTTAGCATGCTCCAACACTGTCATGCATACAAGCACGAGGGGGCTGTACAAACTACTGAATACCATTTTGACTTGCTGCAATGAAATTTCAGCAAAAGGGGCGAGGCTGTCGCGTCATTTTTTCACCTTGATTTTCAATGTTTCTCGTTCGCTGTGTGGATGTGGAGAAGAGTGGACTCAAACGCAGGACTCGCAGGCTGGTTGAGGATGTTTATTGTGAAGGCAGGATGAACAGGACATGAGACGGCTGGCTGACTGAACATAATGCACACAGACAGAGGCGAACACAAGAAAACTCGAAGCACATGGAAAATAAACAGCGACAAAGTACAAACTGAAAACACTGAGTCAACAACCCAGGAAACCTGATGTCACTTTCATTCCTAAAACATTACCCAGATATCCAGGATAGTTTTTTAAATACAAATATTTTAATTTGTTTATAACCAGACATATGCTTCGGGTAAAATAGTGTTCGTTACCATGGTTTCCAGTGGTCTTTTGGAGTCTCCAAATTTCTATTTTTGGAAACGCTCATTTTAATTGGACAGACCAATCAAAATAAATACATAAATAAAATATTGCAGTATTTTTAAGAAACATATTATAATAAGCTGCAGGCAATTATTTACAAAAATAAATCAGTGCCAACAGCACTTTAAGGGATCCTGTTAGGAAAAGGTTTAAGTATTAACCTTTAATTATATGGGTTTTTTTTAAAAACTGAAATCATACAATTTCCTGTATTATATATATGTGTAAATAGTAAACACCCCTACACACATAACTACAGTTGTAAAAGAAAAAAAAAAGGTTTTCACAGGACTGGTTTTGGCAGTTTGTTGGTCTGTCACATTCAGGTGTGCACAAAAAATTCTGTGCAATGCTCGGGGAAATTACAAAAAGCCCGACAGCTAGATGCAGTTCACCTTTTAAATGTTAAAGTTCATTAGAGTAAAATTAGGCAAAGACTGAAACAGGGCTACAACAATTCATCGAGTAATTCAATCACTAAAAATTCTTTGCTACAATGTTTCGTTTCACACGAGGCCCTGTAGTGTGTCAATGTGTTAAACAACGTAACCGTGAGTGCTTTACCCGCATTTGCTGCTATAAACGTTTTGACAACATTAAGCCCACACAGCCTTCAGTTTTAAATAGAAACACTGATAACAGCAGCAGTGATGATGACTCTGGCACAATTTAACATGGAGTCTGTTTACACACCACGAAGAGCAAAGAGGCGGCGGTGTTACTGAGAAACCGAGCTCAGGCTGAGTGAAAGAAAACGTGTTTCTGGCGTCCAAAACAGGAGCACAGTTCCATTACAACCTTTACTGGGAAAAATCTAGAGTCCCCAGTCCTTCATCAAAGCGCCTGATCAACTCCAACGTGAAGAAAAATGAACTTTGTAGCTGCTCCATTCACCATCTATTGTTTTACACAGAGAGTAATCTGCAGTAAGCCTCAGAAGGTATGCAGATGAACTATTAACTCGGTCTGATACCAGACTGGTTAAATTGTGGAGTTTACCGAAGGCTGAAACAGGGGTGAGTCAAAAGGGGGCACGGGGTGTACAAAACTATATTAATTTTAAGGCTTTCATAACATTTTTCAGATTGAAATTGAAATAATATTAAACATTCTGTTAATTCAGTTGCATTGGAATTTAAAAATATGAAAATAAAAGCTTTTTTTCATAAGCCAATAAAAATGTACACATGCCATTAAACTCGTTGTTGTTAGGTTGGACACTGAATTATTATTATCATTATTTGATGTGTACATCATCATAACATCTGTTTTCAGCAGCACAAAAACTTGCTCCCTAATTTTACAGTTTTTCAGGAAGACAGAGCAAAGGTACATTTTAATGCCTTGTGATTGCACATGTATCTTATTTGATTTTGACCTTTGACAGTACATGAGATTATTCATATAATTTTGCATTTAAGAAAATGTTTTCTTTAAAAATGTAATTTAAATATGGTACGTACATACAATCAAAGGGTTTAGGGGTTTTTTGACAGTGTTGTATGGAGTTCAACTTTCTCTTTTGAATATTTATTATTTGTCATTAATAAGACAAAAGTATTTCTTATCCGATTACTTGATTAAACAATGGAATAATCGATGGATTACTTGATTACTAAAATAATTGATAGCTGCAGCCCCTACTGGTGGTGGTGAACAAATGTGGCTTGCTTGTAAGAGTTTTCAGGAGAACGTCTGTTCATCTAAAGAGAACAGCAGTATGGTTTAGGCTGCATCTGAGCAAACGAGCAGTTAGACAGTGTGTTATGTTGCAGCTACAGGATCTGGGCACTTTGCTGTCACTGAGTTAGGCTCTGTGAAGCCAAATGTGACGCTATCTGTCTGACAGCTATGCAACAGGACAGTGACCTCAAGTATATTCAGCAACTCTACTGAGTAGCTGAAAAAGAAAAGAAACAAGGAACTGAAATTGAAATGCTGCGGTTGGATGTTGAGAGAGCGCTGCAGAAACCAATGCCTGGAAATCTCAACAACTGAAGAAACAAAGAGAAGAGTGGTGCAGAATTCCTCCTCACTGATGTTACAGACTGTTAAAGTTAATGCTGCTAAAGGAGTTTCTGTAAGCCACTGAATCATGAGTTGTACTTAGTTTTTCACAGGAACACAAAACTTTTTTAATGTGACTTTTTATGATTAAAAACATACTTTACATAGTGTGTGTAGTAAGTAACATATGGTAAATGGACTGTTTCTTATATAGTGCTTTTCTACTCTGTCTGAGCACTCAAAGCACTTTATACAACTAATTCATTCACCCAATCACACCAGCACTTCTTCTAACAATTTAAGTGCTCTATCTAACATTCATACACAGTCACACTCCGATGGATGCATCGGAGGGCAACGTGGGGTTAGTATCTTGCCCAAGGATATTTGGCATGCAGACTGGAGCAGACTGGGATCGAACCACCGACCTTCTGGTTAGTGGCTGACCTGCTCTCTATTGCATATACTTCCACGCCCAGCTAACCAGTTGGATTTCACGGTTTGGGGGCTTCAGTAGGGGCTCAGCCCATTTACTCCGTCTAAGACAAACATATCATATCCTCCTCACTCACTAAGTCGGAGGGTAGGCTAAACTTCCCTTTGAACTGGAAGAAAACAAACGGCTGAATCAGGAGTTCATTCCAACAGTGGACCAGGAGTGGACTACCTCGAATGGCCTGGTCTATTTGTTTAAAGAGAAGAAGAAGTAAAAAAATGTCATATATTGTGCATATTTTGTTTGGAAGGGCCAAACTTCCTTCTTTTGGTCCGCATTTTGTGAAAAACCCAGAGGGGTTTTTTGGCGCGTGCGCGCGTGAGTGTGTGTGTGTGTGTGTGTGTGTGTGTGTGTGTGTGTTTGTTCTTAAAATTGACTGGAATGAAATGGTGATTGATAAAACTTAGAGTGGGTTTGTTTTATTTTCTCTTATCAGTGAGTGAAAGTACCTTAAGGTGAAGTGTTGTTGTGATGTGTTTTTTGTTGTCTTGAATATAGTTCTTTACTCACAAACTAATTGAGCTATTTTCAGTCAATGTGTAGGGTGTAAGGTTAGACATTACTTATTTGTAAGGCAACAAACCTGTAACAGCACCATCGTATATGTCAGGAGGGAGACTTGGCTGGCACTCCACAAGGAACAGCTTGCTTGTTAAAGTCTAAGCAAAATGTCACATGACATATTATTTTCTAAATTAGGACTTTTATCAGTAGAAGGCAGAGTCTAAACCGAGCCACTGCTTTAGAGTGAAGTCGTTAATAGAAAAAAGGTGAAATCAATGAAGTTTGAAAATGTCACGTGCAGCCACAGTTCTAGAGGACTGACTGATGTGCTCTTCTCTACAGGCTGTTTTTTCAAGCTTTACACAACACACTGCACCCATCTACAGTTTTGAAATCAGCTCACATGGATACAGTGGACTCTGAAAATTACCGCAGGAGAATGCAGCGCTGGAACATGACCCACTCCAAAACCAACAGGCTCTCGGCGGGCGCCGACAACCCTGGCCTGGAGCCCAGCTTAGCGTGAGAGCTGCTTTGGCCACCCTACGCACATGCAGAGAGTTGTACTTGATACCTCTACCGATGCACAATCTCCCCTGAGAAAAGTATACCTGAAACTGAAGAAACGGCTTCTGTTAATGTGCATTTAAGTGTATATCACAGCCAGAACTGAAGTTTTGGTTCAATATAAGATTTTGACTGCAAAGAACACTGAGTATAATTGGCTGCGTTTTGTATGAATGAGAAGTATGCATCTGTGATTTTATGAATAAATTATGTGAAAGTAATCCATCCATGTGATTCATTCAGTGTCTGTTCAAGAAAGATAATATAAAGATAAACATTTGGTGTGATTTTTAAACAAACACACTGGTGTCATGCTTGGAATGGGATTGAAGCTCACACACAGTTCATGTGTAAGCTGTGGGTGACGCGTTATCGTGTATCTCAGTTGGATTCTGATGAGATTTGGCAGATATCTGTGAGAATCCTGTGAACCTGTGCGGCACATCATTTGGCATAAGAAGTTAGTTGTGTAGGCAAAAAATGGCACCAAATTTTTCCATGGTCTGGAAAAATTACCAACGGCTGCTTCATTTGCAGCAAAGCATGAAGCATTTATCTGTCAAGACTTAATACTGGACCAGTCCTGGTATTTTCTTTTCTTATGATGCTCTAATCAGCATTCAACAAAGGCTCTTATTAACATCTGTACTTGAATGACAGTAAGACAAAGACTGAAGCTGATCAGTTTCTCAGGTTTGACTGATCAATATGCATCATAACTAAATTAGTAACTAACTGGCAAACCAGTGAGGATGAACACAAATTCAGCCAAAATCAGTATTTAAACATTTATTCCATTTTTTTGTCATAGCTTTCAGCTCCTTGTTTTTATGCTTTGGATTATGTTTGTAATGAATCCAACCAAGTTTTCATCTGTCCTGCAGTTTAAACAGAAGCCCTCATTTAATATCATCGTATTGATGTAAGTAATTGCTGTGCCACTATAGATACACAACCTGGAAACAAAAAAACTGATTGACATGTCTCAAAACCAAATGTTTTCAAAAAAATATTAAGGATTTTTATCATGAAGACTGTTGTCTGAACCATACTGAATTTAACCAGATATATATATGTATATATATATATACACACACACACACACACACACACACACACACACGAAACGAACAAACATAGTAACTGACATATAAAATGATACATAACTTATAAAAATAAAAAATAAAGCAAGCACACACAGAAGTCAAAATAAGACATACATAAAACAATTATTATATTAAATAAGATTAAAAGGCAGATACAGTTAAAATAAGCACTCTCCTCTTCACCTCTCCTGTGCACGTTGGCTGGATTCATGTATTTAAAGTTACCCTCCTTCACTACCTCTCACCTTCGCTGCTACACTTGTTTGCTTCTCATTCACACACATATATCCTGTCGTGCTTCTACGGACTCATTCCTCCTCTTTCATACCTCGACCTTGTCAGAGTGTCTTCCTGCTCCCAAATCTCGCTACAGATTACAATGTAGTCTGCAAGCATCAAGGAGACAGCCTGCCTATCACCTTTACAAAGAAGAGGGGCTCAGAGCCAATCGTTGATGTAATCCCACCTCCATCTGTCCCTCATACTGCACATCACACTGTCCCCACACATGTCCCTATGTCCACAAAGAAGCCAGTATCTCCTCTGTGAATGCAGCTATGCTCTCAAAGCTTAATCCTGCTCTCCTGAATCAGCTGACCTTTGGCTATGGCTTCTTTGTGCATGTGCACTTACGTTGATTTATGTGTGAGGATTGTGATTATGTTTTTTCACATGGAGAACTTTTTACATTAATATAATTCCACAGACATCGCTCTTCCTTGTGTTGTTGCTGCTAACCCTTCCCCCTGGAGTTCACAGATGACATGAACTGAGTATGCCTTTCCTGACCTGCTGTCCGTCTACACTAAGTGGTGCAAGACCAAAGCCAGGAAGATTATGAAGGATCTCTCCCATCCCAACAATGGACTCTTCTCACTGTTGAGGTCTGGTAAGTGCTTCCGCTCCCTTAAGGCCAAAACAGAAAGAATGAGGAGCTTCTTCCCTCAGTCCCTGAACCAGCTGTAGGAACCCGTCTCTCATTACTGTCCATCAGCAACTGTTACTCTGCACACTGTTTATTTACACACTTTTATAGTTTCTTAAGTTTGTTAAATTTACACATTCTATTTTTGCTTTTTTATTTATAAATTTTTTATTTATTTTTTTTTACCTTCAATTTTACTGTAAATTTCAAATTTTTAATTTGTAAATTATATAAATTTCTTGCTAGTTTAGTTTTATGTCTATGTTTAGTTTTTTATGGTCAGGCATTGCACAGCAACAAGCCTTTTACTGCATGTCGTACTATGTATGATTGTGTATGTGACAAATAAAATTTGAATTTGAATTTGAATGCCCATAAAT
The DNA here is from genome assembly GCF_001858045.2 of Oreochromis niloticus. Lineage (NCBI taxonomy): Eukaryota > Metazoa > Chordata > Actinopteri > Cichliformes > Cichlidae > Oreochromis > Oreochromis niloticus. The sequence continues at coordinate 3,066,492 of NC_031983.2, forward strand.
CAATGACCTCCATTTCCACTGTGCTGTCAACTTTCAGAGCATCTCTGGTTTATCAGCCTCATCACAAAGGAAGAGGATGAAAGAGACACAATGAAGTGATAAATATGATAGATGTTGAATCAAACATTACAAACAGCATGTTGAAAAGAAACAGAGAGGAGAGAAAAGGGTCTGAACACAACAGAAAAGAGACAGAAAAGATGTCTGCAAGAGAAAAAATACAATCAGTGGAAAGATGAGCAGAATAGTCGAGAGAAGCCAGAGAGCCAAGAGAGTGGAATAATCCATGTGTTTCAGTATAATTTAAATCCATTAAAATATGTTAACAACAATATCACATAAAAATATTAATAATAATATTACGTTGTCATATTAGTAAATTAAAGTTACATTTGTAGAAATGCCACTTTTTGACTGGCCCAATTTTGCTGATTAGCTGTCCTATTTTATCTAAAAACAACTCAAAAATGTGGGATAGCTGATGTTTCAGTTGCTGTATGGCCTCAACAGATCAGAGCGACCTTCTGATATTCAAATTAGGCACCGAATGGGAAATGAAAAAAGGGACTTTGAAAGTGGCATGACTGTTGGTGCCATGCAGGCTGGTCTGAGTAGTTTAGAAACTACTGATCTGTCATTTTTCTGTGGTTTACATTGTAAAGAAAGAGAGAAAATATTCAGTTCGTGGCAGTTCTCTGGGCAAAAATGCTTAGTTGATGCTAAAGGATGGGGGAGAGTGGCCAGTTTGTTTCGAGCCCAAAGGAAGGCAACAGCTAACAAATATATGAATATATGAAATGAAAATATGCAGAAGAACATCTCTGAACATGCAGCCTGTTGAACCTTGAAGCACATGGAGCTCAGCTGGTGACCTGAACCAGCTAACTATGATTTATCAAAAAGGAAATCATAATCTTAAAGATAGAGGGGCCCGGAAGCTGAAAGCTCTGCTTCCCATTCTGCTTTTAAATACCGTAGAAACCTCAAGTAATCCTGCAAGAGCAAAGTGCTCTATTGGGTACTGTTGGGTCTGTGTTTCCACAAGCCCCGCTGGTTTAGAGACTTATTTGTCATGAAGAAAACAAGACAGTCAGCGATCGATCGATTTACTTGCAAGGGAGGCCTCGTCTGTGTCTACCACGAAAATGACCCCAAATCCGGCCTCCTCTCGCTGCCTTTTATTGGGAAAGCAGTTCACACAAAACACATCACAGCAAAGCAACGCCCACATGGTTCTAAGACAAGGCACTGTATGTATATGTGTGAACTTCTGTATGTATGTAAGAATGTGTGTGTGTGTGTGTGTCCTCCTGCTGGGCAGGAAGCTTACATCAAAAAGACCTTCACAAGGATGTGTCTGTAATAAAAGACTACAGCCCCCCACCCAGAGCCTCGAGAATCTGGGGGGAAGGACAGAAGAATTCCTTTCATCACAGAGTTAAAACAATGTAGAGATGGTAAGCCTAAAAATGACAACATTTAACAATTCACTCTAACAGGTACTATGATTTTTTTTACTATAAGATGGGACCTGATTATTCAAGACCTTGTATGTGATGACAAGGGTTTTAAATTCAATTCTGGATTTAACAGTTTTACTGGAGACTGGAGGAAGATAATGAAGAGGACGCTCTAATTGCTGTAATAGAATATTATGGTCAAGAGGCTGACGGCTGCACTGAGGTCTGCCAGGACAAGCACAGAGATGAGTCCACTGCCAGAGGCCATAACAAGATCATTTGTAACCTTGTTGGTTGGATTTTAGACTTTTTAACTGACAGATCTCAGTGTGTGAGAGTAAACATCTGTTTTTCCAATCAGCTGGTTCACCACAGCGTTGTTTTCTCTCTCCCCTACTGTATATTTTGTACACTAATGACTGTCGTAGTACACAGGTTAAAACGCATTTCATTAAATATGCAGATGACACAGTCATTGTAAGCGTCCTTCATGGTGAAGAGTATTCCCATGGGCCTGTTGTGACATGAGCCACTGGTGGATCATTATAAGTATTTGGGGGTTGTTCTTGACAAAGCTCTGTCCTTTGAGTCACATTTTGATGCTACAGTGAAAAAGGTCCAACAACAACTGTACTTTTTAAGGTGATTGAGAGTTTTTAACGTTTCATCTGAAATGATGACCCTTTTTATGAAAGTTTTATTGAATATGCTCAACTGGTCTCAGGTCCAGTTTGTGGTCTTTTCTAACAGCCTGGTGCTGAGGAAGGCAACCTCTGTCATGTTATGTTCAGACCGTCCTCTCTTTAGAGACTTTCAGCTGCTTGGTATGAAGTGCTGTAGTGAAGACCAAGAGACATCGAGTGTCTTTTATACCTGCTGCTATTGTCATGTTTAATAACACTAAACCATAAGCGTTGTTGCCATCACTGCTGCACATTGCACTTTGTTGATGCTACTGATAAAATTTGGGATGTTCTCTCTTTTTTTGTTTGTTTGGGGTTTTTGTTTTCGATGTGTGGACATACTGCAAATCAATTTCTCATTAGAGACAATAAAGTTACCTTTGACACTGACCTTCACTAAATCTTTTTAGGTTTTGTGATGAGCTCTGAAACCTGACCCAAACTCTTCAAATCTGCAGGTGATCAGTTAGCTTACAACTGCTCTTTCAAGAATTTGGTAAATAAAAGGTTGGAGATTGGCCTACAGTTAAAACAGCTGGGTCTTTTAAGTTATGGTTCAACTACTGCCAGCTTGAAGGCCTGTGGTACATATCCGATTAATAGAGATCATGTTTAAGATTAAAGTATTAATTAATTGTACAACTTCCTTTAGTAGTCTTGTGGGAATGGGGTCTCAAACACACTGAAACACACTGGGTGCCACTCCTGACAGCAAATATCAGGAAACTGAGGCTATAATTGGCACGAGCTTACCAAAATTGGACAAAAGCACACAGGAAAAACATTTCCTGGATTGGATTCCTTAATACCCAATAAGCGTTCTTTAAACACTACAGTCTGCTATGTCCATCCCTTTATCATCTTCTGATTGCTGGAAAATTTCACAAACCTCAAATTATCTCAAACTGATTCCTTGAAGAAGGCAGTGAGTTCACTATACACAAATGGAGGTTCCACAATCGCCAGACCTCAAACCATTAGCGGACTTTTGGCATGTGGGTGGAACAGGAGATTCCATCTTGGATGTGCAGGTGACAAATCTGCGGCAGCTGCACGGTACAGACCAATATCCCTGAGGAGTATCTCGTGTGCCTAATTCAGTGGTTGGTGAGCGTGTGTATTTCCTGTAGGCGTGTCTGATCTGAGCAGTTTTTACTTCTCTATTTGGCCGCTCCGCTTGTTTAGACCAACACCGAACTTAGATTAACTGAAATCTGCTGGAGAGATGAGTTCTTTCAGTGATGAATCTTTCGAGGACTTGAGTGACGAGCTTGCGAGTCTTGGGTAAGGCCGGGTTGGGAATTATAAACAGCTTTCACCTGTTTGAAAACGGTAAACTGCTAGAAGCGATACTTTATGTGATTCTTCACCACCACGATTTTATGATCATGATAAAAAGCAAGACCATCGCTTTATACCTCTGTTGTTACACATTAAACGCCTTTTACAAAGAGCTAACTCGTTTGTCTGTATTTGGACATTTTCAGTTTCTCTGTCTTGTGCTGTAGATTTTGTTAGGAATGACAGGATCTGCTTCTTAAATCAGTGTTTTGTGAAACTGTGAAATTGAAATCTACAAGAATTCTAACTTACTAACATAAATGATTACCATATAACGTTTTCTAAAAGCAAAATTAAACAGCTGCTCCGTGTTAACAGATTGTTACGTAAGTTATGTGTACACTTGTAATTTACTTTGCAGCAGGGGAATATTGTCAGTTGTAACGTGCCAAAAACAAGTTCCAGTACCGACTCACTGTGCAGTCTATTAACACTTGCTCAGCTATAAATTCTCTCCGTGTCGCGTTAATGTTTTGTAGATGTTGTGATCTCTCCTGCGCGTAAACACTGCACGCTGATCAAACTCAGGACAATACTTGCAATTCCAAAAGAAGCGCCATGGAGAGATGTCCAGGACTGTCCGTTCCGCTCCTTAAAGCAGTTTGTTTGTTTGTTTGTTTATTTGATTTACGGAAGTCGGGTGCTGACAAAATCGCTCCGATTTAAAGCCGCACAGAACTAAACTGCGCCCGAGACTCAACTCCGAAAACACGCAGCTGGTATTTAACGGTTACGGTCATACTGCCCTAATAACTTAATGACTCTATCATGGTATGTTCTAATGTTGTTGATACTTTGGTTTTATTGAGGAAGGACAAATATAATATTAAACCACAGGATGCTGTGCGCTGTGCTTATATATTTCACGAATTGTTACAGAAGCTTTCCATAAACGCAACAAATGTGAAAAATTCCAAATCCACAATCCTCTGGATGTATCCACAGACTGCTCTGACAACTGAGGTCTTACTATAAATGCACTGAATAAAGTCAGTATGGAGTTTGTGGAACAGTCTTATATGATACCACAATAACCCTGCAAACATCCATCCATCCATTCTCTTTCACCTATCGTTGTCAGGGAGGCAGAGGGCTACCATAGACACACAGAGAACCACTTACACGCCCATTAACATCTAACCACACTAACTACATCTTTAGACTGTGGGAGGAAGCCAGAGTACCCAGGGAGAGCATGCAAACTCCACACAGTAAGACTCTGGCCAGATGGTGCATTTAAACTCAGGACTGCCACCCTGCAAACAAGAAATACAGAAACTTAATGTTCAGTTTGGAATTTAAACTGATACTTTAATTCTGCAGCTGGTTTTAAAATATGATCAGAACCCTTTAAATCTAGCGTTTTTTCTCGAGCTGTTGCCTTCAGTGATATTTTTAAACAGTCCCAGCAACTTTTAATGCAAATTAAGAACTTTCACATCCTTTTACCAGTTCCCTTTATATTTCCATACAGTCTGAGGTGCACAGTACTGCACAGATGACCTTGAATCATAACATAAGCCTGTTCTTTAACATAATTTTGCACAACAGTGTAAAAATCATACAGGTTCTGCATATGAGACAGAAGTCTCAGCATTACACTTTCCTAATAAAAGTCAGTATTTTAATTCAGAACCTAATCTTCAGGAAAAATGTTAGATGAAGCCCATGAAAGATTATTTTAACCTACATTTTTATACCAGGCTTAATTCCAGCTTCACTCTCTGTTAAAATAAAAATGGTCACATTTTAACTCACAAATGTCACGTATGGTTGTGATATGGAGAAATAACATTAGTGTTGTATGTAAAAGTTTCAGTATGTCACACTGAGCAAGCAGCTTTAGGTCCCAAATAAGTTTTTCTAAGTCTTTGTAAATTGAGCACAAGCTCAGTTGATCAGTGTCCATGCTGTTATATAAAGACTACTGTTGTTTCTGTTGAAATATTAGAAATTGATTTGACACAGAATGAATTGTAGCTAGAAGATGGGCCGCACGTCAAACTGTAGATAAAAATGAGACCTTTTATATCATTTCTCTAACGATGGTTTTATTTCTTATTTTATAAACTTCTCACATCATATTACTATTGTCTTGAAGGTGGTACCACTATGACCTGTCCCGCCATGCTGCAGAGGCCCTTCTCTTGTCCAATGGGACGGATGGAAGTTACCTCCTGAGAAACAGTAATGAGGGACCAGGCTGCTTCGCCCTGTCTGTTAGGTGAGTGAACGAGGGAAGTGCACCATGGGTTTGGAACCGTAACAGGCGATCAGTGACAAAACAATGATGTCACAACAGATGCAGAGTTATCTTACCTGATTATAACTTTATTTTTTACTTTTAGTTAAATTTGCCTTGTTCCTATGTCTGCTACGGTTTTATTTCTCACTGGTGTGTATAGTATTAACAGAGTCACCAGATCCCCTTAATGTTGAGGTTAAAGGTTAGAGTTTTTCACCAAGTATTCTAGTATTAGTCACACTAAGCGTGTGTGTGTGTGTGTGTGTGTTTGAGAAAGACAGAGATGTGATACTGAATCAGTGATACTGAACCACCTAGAAACACTTTGTTAAAAAGAAGTATGTGAATCTTAACAATGATGAAGAAAGGAAACACGAACTTGCTATATTTTTAAGCTAAATATGCACAGGTCTGTGTTTAGTGTACTTTTACTTGTGAATGACTTGAAACATTTATGCTGTTTATCATTTGACATAGGGCAAAGGATTCAGTGAAGCATTTTCAGGTGACACGAAATAGCAATGGCTATGTGTTTGGTTTTAATGAGTTTCCAACCCTTCAAGACTTTGTCAACCACTTTGCTAACCAACCTCTGCTGGGCAGTGATGCAGGTATGCAGACCATGATCTTCATCAAAAAACGTAATGCTAGCTATGATGCATACATAAAGACTGCATCAAAACACACCCAAGATGTATACTGACAAACAGAAATGTATGTCCATCTTTATTTCTTCCGTGTTTTAAAGTCAGCTAGTCGGGCATATAACCTCCTCTTTGTCTCTTAACCAGGAACCCTCATTGTTTTGAAGTGTCCGTATCCATGGCGTGTGGAGGAGCCGTCTATTTATGAATCTGTACGAGTTCACACTGCCATACAGACAGGACGCACAGAGAATGATCTGGTAGCAAATGCACCATCGGTACGGCAGCCATTGCAAACACCCATGTAGTCTCATGTGAGCAACATCTGACGAATTTCGTGGGAAGGGCTCTTTTTTGTCCTAAATACAAGCTCGCAGCTCTCACGTGTTTAGTGAGATTAGTGTGCTCTGATGATGCCTTAACAATTCGTAAAGTCTTTTTTTATTATGGAGACTTTTTTGTGCTGAAATGATCACTCTTTGCAGTTGTGATACTTTTATAAGCAAGTGTGGATTCAGATAGCTACAGTTGCAACAAGTTTTGATTTCTCCCTCAGTCTTTATTTATGGACAATGATCATCTGACCACAGCAACTTTTGGTGTGATAAACTTTTTTCATTTTCTAGGTGACCTATTATTCTATATTTTAAGCTATATTACTTTAAATAAAATGTAAATATGTTGCATTATTCGTAATGGGTATTCATACAAGTTATTTTAACTTAAAGATTATATAGCCAAGACTTATTCACAGTATGCAGCTTAAACTGGAATAAACCACAGTTACTCTTAAAATGTCTACAATTTAAAGAGTATTTTCTATTTTTTTTTTCAGCTGGGGACAAAGGAAGGCTTCCTGGTGAAGCAAGGAGCAATTGTGAAGGTAACAGCAGCTGACATGCAAGAACAGTTACTTAACTGATTCTCATCACAAATACATAGGAAATCTGGTTGTGTTTCGTTGCAGACAAAAATCTTATGTAACTGTGTGAAACAAGAATAATAATTCAGGCTTCAGAGTTTGAGTTGAAGTAACATTGAAGTGTATATACTGACAATATTTTCTGCAGAACTGGAAGCAAAGGTGGTTCACACTCAACAGATATGAACTTAAATACTTCAAAGACAAAATGGTAAGTCTGCTCAGCTCGGTGGTGCAGTGGCTAGCACTGCCATCTTTCAGAAAGCTTTCCTCTCATAGTCCAAAGATGTACATCTTTTCAGTGTATCTTCTCACTGATTCCAAACTGGTTCTGGTGTAAACTCAAAAGACACGACGTCGTAGCCTCAACACAAGCTTTTTATTTCCACACCACGTTTTCCCGCACACGCACACAAACCACAATTCACCGCAGGCTACCGGACTCTCGCGATATAACAGAAAATAACAAGTTAACAATCTCCCTCTTTCTTTTAAAATAAAGATATAAACCTAAAGCATACTATAACTGCACAAAATAAATAACAGTGCATTTCAATGCAAAAAAACTTTGTAAACAAAGGATCGCAGTATCCAGAGTCCTTTGTCTAGTGCTTTTAGAAGGGTTAAAGGTGAAACCCCCTTTTTTGTCAAACAATCAGCAAGTTGAGATTTGGAATATGACCAACAAACCCGTCTGATTTTCTTGGCTTGTATGAGCTCTTTAATGCTGCTCATTACTAGCCTCAGTCTCTTGTCTGTAACCTGCTTAGTGGACTGGAGTGTGTCAAACAAGGAAAGATTGTCAGTCACACAGATCAACCGAAGAGCATTCAGTCCTGTGTTACCAGTGGTAAGCTCAGGAAGACAGCACTGTCCATTCCATCTGACATGGCACAAGTTTCTCCTGCCAGTTTAATTCTGACCACACGACTGATTTTCTTAGACTGCCAAAAGAGAGGACAAAACTTTCCTCCTTTACCCATAAGGCCGATTAATGCCCCTCCTTGGGTACCTCCATCAGGAAGGTTACCAAAAGAAGCATCACTGAAAACAACCAGTGCCAAATCATCACTGTTACCCAAGTGCTGAAACTTAAGAGTCACTTTCTCTGCCTTAAGTCTATGGATAACTTTGTTCACTTGAATGGACTGCACAGTTGTATCTTTAGTATTAGATGCCAGGCTGCATGTGTCAAACATCACATCTGGCCTCGTTTGTTTGGCAACCCACAAAATCTGTCCTATTTGTTGCTCCCGCTCTGTTTCACATAAAGAAGCATCCCTCTGTACAGCCCGTGCTGCTTGTAACTGAACCGGTTGTAGGTTGTCAATGTAAAGTTGTTGACGCACCTCTATTACATCATTAACTGTACAAATGTCCATACCAACATAAGAAAAGATGTCATTTTCTTCACGGCCCACAAGGAAGGTAGATTTCAGGACAGGAATGACATGAGTTGCAAAGTGATTTGAACCAGCCCAAAGAAAAATCATCAACGTGACATGCAAGCACTCCTGTAATCTCAGATTGTTCATTCTGCCAATAAAACACCTCAGGATCACCCTGTGATATTTTACCACCAGTGTTGAGCATAATGTCTTTGACCTTATTGCACCAATAAAGTGAAGCATCTGCAAGTGCATACACACACTTTTTTAATTTCCACAGAACATTGTCCTTGCCAGCTTCAGGTGGGGGGTGAAGATAAATGTCTCTTGACAGCTCCATTCCCTGCAAAAAAGCAGATTTAATGTCCATTGAATTCACTTTGCACTTGTGTTGACATATCACAGCTAGCACCAGTCTGAGGGACTCAGACGCACATGTTGGAGAGTCTTTCTGTAGTTCTTGAGTATTTACCTCTTCAAACCCCTGTGCCACAAGTCAGGCCTTTGGGACAATACCATTAGTAGTTTCTTTGAGTGTACAGACCCATCTAGTAGACACGCATTTTTGATCCAGGTCTTTCACTTCATCAAATACACTGTTACTTTGCCAGTTCTCAATCTCTTGCTGCTTAGCAGCATCAAAGGAGATATCTTTTGTCATGAGTACATCTGCATCTCTGTTTTCAGGTTCAGTGCAAAGACCATCAACAAGTGACATGTCTAAAACTTTCTTTTCACCTTCACTACCATCAGGCCCAACATATTGCACATTATACCAGTTTTTGTATTGCCCTTTGGCTTTTCCTGCTCTGCCTAACGGTGCGTTCACACCACACGCGATAGATGCAACTAGAGCTTCAGGTTTACATGTAAAGTCAATGGAGGAGCGCGATGAAGCGCGACTGGGGGTCACGTGAAACTTCAGAAGCAGATTTGCGTCGCGAAAACGCTTTTCTGCCTGATTCGCGCAACCAGGCAGCGCGACTGATGCGTTTGAAGCGCGAAGTAAAATACGCGCTGCAGTTTGTGTGGTGCATTCGCACTTATTGCTTCTACCACTCGAGTTGGAAAAATCTGAACTCCAGCGTCATGTCGCGCCATGACAACCAGGACAAATCAGGAGCCTGGTGACGTGATGCTCTGACCTAGTTCAAAGGGTCTCCAGCTCATGTAGATCCATCGCTACTGTCTCACTATACTCAGAAGCTCGGGGCAGACCAACAGCAGGCCTCGGCTTGGTTTTGCAGCCATACTGACTGCTCGACAATCTGGTCTCTCATTTCCATTCCTCAAAACTCTTTAGCTTCATTCGGCTATACAGTGACTCTGTGAAATTACAACCTTAGAAGGTCCATTCAAGGAAGATCACCCTCCAGGAAATATTCCTGACTTGAAAACACGTGTCCTCTTTCTAGCTTCACTCCTGCCTGCTCTGATATCAGCCCTCAGGCCAGGCAAGCCTCTTGAAACTCAGGCTCATCTGTGAAGAGTAGGCCAGTCATGCACCTAAGAGTCTGCACAATCTGGAATAATTTATATTTTTTCTCTCTGTCTCTGTGTCGCTAACTGCACCTGGAGGTGGCCAACCCCACTAACCCTCAACACTGTGTGTTTCAGGTTTCTCTGCACATAGCAGTAATGTCCTCTCTCTTCTTGCTCTCTCTTGCATCGAACAACAGCAGCCCTCCCCTTTAGAACACCTGAACTCCACCTGATTTCTTGTCTGGCCATAGCCGCTGCCAATTTTATCTCATCAAGCATAGCTGACACCATATCTAAAGCTGCCGCAATTATGATCTCCTCTGCTATCATATGTGGTTTATCCCAGTGGGCAGTTCTGTATCTGACTTTGTATGATGCCATTAGTCATTAGCGGCTTCATTTCATGGAGCATTTTTTCTGCCGACAGTATTCTCCAGGTTTTCTTTGAAAGAACTTGAGTGTGAATGGGAAGGTTACTAACATAACCAATGCGTCACGGTTCTGTGTCATTTTGACCCATGTTTTGGTTTGGTTTCTTATGTTTTGGTTTGATTTTGTATTATGGGTTATATTCTGATTCTCTTGTTGTGCTTGCTTGATCATTATTATAAATCTATGTTTCAGTTTATTCTGTTTATGGGTTTAGTTCTTAGGTTTTGTTCTTGTGCCCTCGTGTTTAGTATAGTTTTAGTTCAGTGTCAAGTCTGCGTCTTTGTGAATTGTTTCCTGTTTTATTTTAAAGGTTTATGTCTTATGTCAGTGTTTCTAGTTTCGCTTCCTCTGTCTCGTTAGGTCTAATTTCTCCCGGTTGTGTTCCCAACTGTTCCTCATTTCCTCATGTGTATTTATAGTGTGTGCCCTCCAGTGTTCAGCGTCACGTTGTACCCTCAGGTTTGCCTGTGTGTCTCTGGTCTAAGTTTTCATTGTTCAGTTTATGTTTTTGTTCTTTGCCAGTGATAAAGCTGTGGTTTTCGAGTTGCTATTTTGTCTTGACGAGTCTGCATTTGGGTCCTCATTTCCGCCTGCCCGCACACAGAGCCCTGACACAATGTAAACTTCATTCCACTGTGCTAATTACTCCAATGTTAGACGTTAGTTCTACATGACTTTCCTCCAAGTCTTTGGCGACGCATGACTCTCATGTCATGACCCCATTTGGTTTGATGCTTTGTTTAAGGCATGGCTCTATTGTTACCATGGCAACACGAGCATTTCACCCCCATTTGCCACAAAAACAAACCTGCAGTATATACGTATTTAGGAACAGCGTGTGAATAATAAGCTTGACAACATTAAGCACACACAGCCTCCAGTTTTAAAGGATGATAGAGTCTTCGGTGGTGTACCTTTAAGCACCTCACCCAATACCTCTAAGAAGTCCGGGTACTCACAAACGACAGTCAGGACCCGTTCCCCAACCCAAACACGCAGGGAACAAACCCTCTTGTTGACCAGAAAAACTCCAAGTGTGTTATCTTGTTGTCCCCTGTGGCAGCAACCCACAGGGACAACAAGATATCCACCCTAGCCCACTGCCTTTCACCAAGGGCATCTCCAGAGTGGAACAGAGTCCAACCCCTCCCCAGAAGACTGTCTCCAGAGCCCAAGCTGTGCATTGAGTTGTGCATGACTATATCTCGCCGGTACCTCTCAACCTCACGCACTACCTCAGGCTCCGTCTCTACCAGAGAGGTAATGTTTCATGTCCCAGTGCCCACCATGCACCACACATTGTACCCAACCCCTACGATGCCTCCTGTGGGTGGTGGACCTACAGGGGGACCCCATATCTCTGGGAAAGAAAAGCCTCTGGACTTCTTCAAGTTTTCTTTCCGAGCTCCTTAGACTATAATGACCTGGATGACTGAGAACTTTCACAGACATATTCATGGGGGGAATTCAAAATATGAAAGTGGAGTGTTGGTAAAACGGCTGGTTATTGAGTCAACCAAGGGATTTCTCACAGATGTTAAACTGAAATTGGTGTCTGAGCCTGCACCAGGTCAACTTGTCTGTTTGGGTTTTTTTTTTTTTGGGGGGGGGGGGACTGGTCAGAGTTGCCATCCCTATGTAGAAAAGACTTAACAATTTTTTCACACTCCATCTTTTCTACATTACAAATGTTGGTCAAGGTGGTTAGCAAGAGGAAACTTGTCTGTTAGAATGATAAATCACAGAAACTCTTTTACTTGTTTCTGCTGTGTTTCCACACAAAGTAAGATCTGATCTCAGTGTAGTGAAAGCAGAGCCAGCGGCAACTTTCTGCGCACACTGGTCTCCCTTCAGTTAACAATGAAAGAGCAGAGGTTTATCCACAATTTGTTTCGCACAAACCACCTGTGAAAAACTACTTGCCTCTCAGTCATGCCCAGCTGAAGTCATTATCAATGGAAGACAGAGACTACCATGAAATGGAGATGGCTACATGCACAGTGTGTCATGATCTGTGATGGCAGACTGTGTGGAATGGAGAGCAGTGGACCCAAATGCAGACAAACGAAACATGGAAACAGAAATAGATTATAGCAAGAAGCGTGCCTTTCATTATGGCCGAAAACTAAAATAATCACAAAAACATAAACAGGAAAAACAAAATACTTGAAAACCAGGAACAGTAGGAAATACACGAATACTTGAGATAAGGGAAGGTTAACAGACGATCCGACAATGAACAGAGGGAGACTTACATACATGTATGGGTAACGAAATAAGTAGAAACACAGGGGGAACACAGCTGACACAAATGAACATGACGTTACAGGGGAAGCAAAACTAAACACACCGAACACGGAACACGTGTTTGTCAAAATAAAACAGGAAACATAAGTGATAAGCAGACTGTGACAATGCGAGCTAGACAATTTGACATGCAACGCGCACACATGAAACACATGAAATACCTACATTTATAATATTCAATTTATATTCAAAAACAAATGTTACTGAGTGAAAATAATAATAAAGCTCAGAAAACATTTATAGAGACGTTGTAGATATAGATGTGTTATTATCTATCTGTCTTATGTATGAAATATTTTGAGTTGCATTTTTATTTTTGGCTGTTTTACTACAAGTGCGCTGTATATTTGAACAATACCTAGCCTATGTAATCCACTTTATATGCTCTACTCTAGAACCTTACTTGGCTAAAATCTAAGACAACTGAATGGAAGTGAAGAACCTGTCGCTCTCCTCCTCTTCAGTTTGCCCTATCATAAACTCATCATATTCTGTGTTATGATTTACTTTTATTGTGTTTGACAAGGTTTGTGGCCTTGCTACATATGTCACAAAATGCATCTTGACTGTTTACATGAATCCGCTTACGATCAGCCAATATTGTCAACTGAATGAGCCGTGACACATTTCATATATCACTATGACAGTTCCTACAAATCATTTAGACTATTCCAAAAATTACTGTACAGTTACTGTACTTTCTACCATGTTCCTGGTGATGATAAAGTCCAATTTTCCCCAAGTAATTAAATATTGATATTTTAATATGAGACTCTATTCTAGAACACAAATATCTTGTACCGGAAGAATCAGTATTTCAGTATCGACCTGCACACAGCTAAAAAATATTAGTGATATAAAGAATACACAAGCAGCCCACACCTAGCAATGCAGGCAGATGAGCGTATGCACATCTTCTTTATTGAACTTACACATTAAAACATAAAAAGCTGTAACAAAATGTAAACAAACACAGTAACCTGACCGAGTATTACTGATGTAATGTAACATAGAAAGCTGTTTTGACATACAGGAGATCCGGTGCTTATAGTGGAATGAGTGCCAGAGGACATAGCTAGACTTTTACTGGAAGATCTAAAAAGAAATAACAGCTGCAGTTAAAAATTGTCCTACAAAAATAAGGCTCTGCTACATTTATCTCAGGGAAGGTTTTTTTGAATGTACCTGTTCATGTGCACAGTAAGTATGTAGTATCATTTTTCTGTTCCAGTGTGAGGAACCCATTCGAACCTTAGATTTGAGGTCCTGCTCTGCAGTCCAGTTTGACTACTCTCAGGATAAAGTCAACTGTTTTTGGTAAGTGACCTAACAACAGATCTGTGGAACGTGCCTAACTAGAATAAAAAGAAAGTGATCATTTACTGTAAGGTGGATATTGGAAAGTTAACTGAAACACAACACAGCGTTTTGTAGATGTGGCCAACACATGAAGTCTCATTGCCTTACCTCTCAGCCTGATTTGGTATAATTTTATTTATCAACTTGAATTTTTGTCAGAACCCAAACTCATATTCAGATATTGTTATTAATAATCATAATTAATAATCATTTTGGAGGATTTACAAGCTTTAAACTCAGGTTAAAATCTGGAACCCAAAGTTTTGAAATCCATGTTTGGATGTAGAGTGTGTTTCTGAGATGTTTGGGGCCAAATATTATAGCATCAGTTTTCTAAGATTTTTTTTCGTTTTTTTGTTCTTTTGTTTAACCACTTATCACTGACCTATCAATCATTCAAGCAAAAGGCAACTAGATCAACTAAGTCAAGGGGTGAACCAGTGTCCACAAAAGGCAACAAAGAACCAGTTTTAATTCTCAAAAACCTTCAAAGAATTTGGTACTAACAGCTTGTCACAATAAAACCTTATTTGTTTCTGTTTTTTCCGTTGAATCTGTGAAAAATGCCAAATACAACATAGTTTGACAGTATAATATAATATTTTTGCATAAGTAATATCCAAAGACTCTTTTGGCCCACATTTTAACATATCTTGGCATGGTGTGCAATAAAACAAGAAACTGGACAGTGGGAGACAGTAGATCTAAAAACAACATAAAAACCCTGCAGCGGATGATGTCATGGTCCTGGGTCTTTGATTAAAATCATTAAGATAGGTTTACTTGTGTTCTTGTGCTGTATTAGTTTTCTGTATTAGTTAATCTGGAGCTCTGTTTTCCTAGTGCCTCTGAGTTTTCATTATTTATATTTCTAGCTTTTGATTTCTTGTATTTATTATTTGTGTGTACCCTTTTGTGTCAAGTCTGTCCTGGTCTCTTCTCAGTGTTTCGTTATCTTTTTATGTATGCATAGCTGTCTACATGCAGACTAATATGTTTGAGTTAACATCCATCTTCAGCCCTCCCTTGCCCAGTTTCTTCACATAATGAGCAATATGCATGTCATGACCGTGTAAATGGAGTTGTTTACTCTGACCCTGAATTCTGCTTTATTTATGCTGCAATCCGGTCTTTAACCTCCTAAGACCCACTCTTTCATGGCATGCATTTTTAATTTCTCTTTGCTATTTGGGGTGATTGGGACCAGATGAATGTAAAATGGGGTTTTTTTTTACCTGAAATTTTTTTCTGAGAAAAATGAGATCCACATATAAGGACATTTGCTTTAAATTTCGATACGACAGTGGCAGTACAATGTCCTCGTAAATGGATATCAGGCCCTCATAGAGCAAAATTTAGTATTTTGGTCTAGACAACCCAAAATGTGATGTCCACATATGTGGATCCTAGGAGGTTAAGTGATGACCTGATGAAACCTGCTTCTGGGTCCAAACTACTCTGCGTTAATAAGGCTGTTGTGTTTTTAACATGTTTTAATGTTTTGTATCTAGTTCTATTTAATCTCAACAAGCCCCTAAAAACAGTCAATGATCACTGTCGGCCTCTCTTGGTTTTTATTACTGCTATTCATTTTAAAGCTCAGTTTTTAAAACCTTACGATGTAACTACAGCCCAGCCCGTGCAGCAGTATATTAATGACTAACCTCGTATTGTGGATGGATTATCTCAGTTGTTCTCCTGACTGAAGTTTGGTCCGTTTACAGCATCCTGCCATGCGATTGCATTTTTTACCTAACCATCGGGAACCCTCATGTTAACTTTTATCGAGTGGAAAAAAGGTAGCATTCATCATCCAGCTTCACTGTGTTTATGTTATGCTAACATAGCTGTTAGCTAGCAACTTCAGTAACCCTACAAACGTCACTGCTGTTTAGTTTCCTGTCTTCATTTATGTTGGAAGTGATAGCAGAGCTGTACGTTTGAATTTTTCAGAAATCTCTCAGTCAGAACATGCTATATCATGTTTAGGTGGAAACTAGTGAGCTAACTTCCTGCTAACTTCTAACTCGGTTAAATTTAATAAATTCTGTTTTCATGGATGTCTGGATGTTAAACTTAATTGTTACACCTGGTAAATCAGCAACGCTGATCATTTTATTACAGATGAAAGAATTTAGACAGTTTTTCAACTCTCAGTGATGCCGCAGTGTTCGTTTGACTTTGGGACCTGAAGCGGCGTTTGGACCCAGACATGGCTAATAACGTCAGACTAAGTCTACGTTCACACTGCAGGTGAAAGCGCATCAAATCCAATTTTTTTTTACCCTATGCGACCCATATCCGATCATGGTATGACAGTGTGAACGGCACAAATCATATATTTTTAAATCCGATCTGGGTCACTTTTATATGTGGTACTGAATCCGATACATATCCGATGTTTTAGAAAGCGACTGCTGTTTGAACGGTCATGTCGCATTAAATCTGTCTTTTACGTCACTGACACAAGACAGACGGCAATTATCAGCGCCGGAGAAGCGCCTGAGAAGACATCGCGAACGCTTCCTTGCCATCCAGTGTAGATGTCAGTGAAACTGTTGGGAAGACAACGTGAACATTTTATTTGTACTGTATAATCTCCAGATTCTGACAGAAATCTGCAGCTATCCTTTGAAGCACCGCCTCTCTAAAACAGCAATAAGGATCATTATTAGGTTATCTACATTATTATGTAAATAACAAAATAACTTAAAGCAAAAATTGGGAAACGTAAAGTCCGAAGTCTTTATATTAAGGGCCATCAGTCAAACAATACTGTTGGTCTGGGTCTAAACAGAGCGCGTTGTGTGTGACGTCTTCTTTTGCGCATGCGGGCCACTTTGATCGTTCACACTAGAGCGCGTTTGCTATCGCATTTTATTTGTAGTGTGAACAAGCAGACAAAAAAATCGGATTTGATCAAAAAATCGGAATTGAGCATTAAGACCTGCAGTGTGAACGTAGTCTTAAAGACCGGAGAGGTCTAGGCTGCTGGGGGATTCCCATGATGCACTAAGTGTTTCTTCTTCACTCACCTTTCTTATGCACTATGTGTTTGTACACCACTCTCATTTAATCATTAGTTATTATTTATCTCTGGCTCTCTTCCACTGCATGTCTTATTTCTGTCTTTGTCCCCCCAACCCCAACCCGTTACAGCAGATGGCCGCCCCTCCCTGAGCCTGGTTCTGCCACCTGTTTCCACCTGTTAAAAGGGAGTTTTTTCTTCCCACTACTGCCAAATCGCTTTGAAGCAGCTGTTGTTGTGATTTGGCACTGCATAAATAAGACTGAATTGAACTGAATTGTAGTTTCTGTTTATCCTTCAGTCCTTTTATTGGTTCCTTATCGTTTTTGTTCTTTATCCCCTCAGTTCTTTATTTTAGTTACAGATAACCTTAGTTCCCTTTTCCGTTCCCATTCTTTATTAAGTTCCCATCTCTGGGTCAGATATGTTCATGTTTATGTTACTTCCCATGTTTTTTGCTTGGTTTTGACACTTGTGTTTTGTTTTTAGTTATACTTCGTCTCTCTCATCCACCATGATTAGTTTCAGCTGTGTCTGTTCTCCTTTCCTTCATTATCTTGTGTGTATTTAAACCCTCAATCTCCGTGTCTTCTTTGTCACGATTAACAGTTTGTTTGCTATTGTTTCCTGTTGTCTGCTGTTTGTGATGCTGTTGCATAGTAAATCATAGGATTTGAGAACTTTTTTCTCCTAAAAATCATATCCTTGGAATGACAGTAGCAATTCTAGTAACTGAAATTGGACTTTTGAAGTTGGGGAAGTAAGGGAGGCCAAGGGAGAGAGCGATTTTGCAGTGGCCAATGAAAACATAGGCCAGTTTGAGGAGCCAGCGCTCCCAAGGTGGTATATATAATGAGAACTTCCAGACAGGTTTTTAAAGGCTTGCAGATGTGACAACCCTGAAGCAAACTCTTGAGATTGCACAGTGCTGAGGCTGAATGCTGGCAACACGAATTGCTGAGAGGAGAATACGCTGTAGCTCTCACAGAATGCAATGCAGGAACTTTTACTCCAGCTATTACACAGGAGAGCTTCACGGTTTGGGATCATGATGGGGTTGAAAGATAATGCTGCCTGAAATCAAAATGATTGAAAATATGCATAAGCTTCATTTGTTGTCTGTTGTGGTCGTACTGACAGTGTGCATGTGAGGATGGATGACTCACGACTGCAGAACAAATCAACCTACCGGGACAAATAAAGTAACCTGAATGTTACAACCAAATTTTATGATGGATATGAAAAAAATTACAAATTTGTAGCAAAGTACTCAGCAGCTGTGAGACCTCTGTGTTTCCCCCCTGCAAAATTTTGTTTGCCACACAGGCCATTGTGGAAACACACATCTTTGGCTGAATAGAATGCAATCATTTCAGTGTGCCTTTTGAAGCTGGATAGTTACACAGGTTACAATAATGATACACTGTAACTTTAAAAATCCAGAGCCAAAGTGTGGCTTGTGCTGCTCCAGCTCCAGCAAAAAATAAACAAACAACAAAACAACAACAAAAAAACTACAAGACTCAGAGAGCACAACCCTGAACCTTGACTTTTATTTTTCACCTAAATTAAATCAGCTCAAACTGTTATTTGTATCGACCATCACAAAAAATTGAACATACCTGCAAACAGACAAACAGACACAGCTGATTACATACTCCCTTCAGGGGGAGAATAGCAGCACCAAACACACTTAAAATAAGCATGTTACAAGTTTCAAGCTGCAACTGTATCATTACACATTTTTATATCTTCAGCAGGTCTGCTTGTTTGTAACTTTACACTGACTTGCACTGCTGTTGTTGGGTTGCATTGTGAATGAATGCATTTGTGTTTGGGGTGGCTGTAGCTCAGGTGGTAGAGCAGGTCAGCTGCTAACCGGAAAGCTGGTGGTTCAATCCCAGGCTCCTCCAGTCTGCATGCTAAATATCCATGGGCAAGATACTAACCCCATGTTGCTCTCTGATGCATCTATCGCAATGCGTATGAATAAGCACTTAACAGCTTAGAAAAAGTGCTTGTGTAGTTGGGTGAATGAATTAGTTATATAAAGCCCTTTGAGTGGTCAGATAGAGTAGCAAAGTGCTCTATAGAACCAGACCATTGGCAGCATCTCCTTCCATTAATTTTAAGACTATTACTGTAACACCTAATTTGCCGCTCCGGCATTGTTTTTTTCACCTCTTGTCTTTTACTTCATCCTAGTTCATCCAGTGTAGTAAATCGGGCCCTACGGGTCTTTTTTACCATAAGATAAGATAAGTCAGTCCGTTGAATGGATGGATGTTTTTTCATACATTTACATGCACAAACACATGTGCACATGTACACAGTCACAAACGTCACAATACAGGATGTTGTAAAACTCATCCTTCTGCTCTCTGTGTCCACAGTCTCGTGTTTCCAGATCGAACATTTTACCTTTGTGCTAAGACGGGTGTGGAGGCAGATGAGTGGATCAAGATCCTGAGGTGGAAACTGGTGAGTTTGTCCAAACTGCATGTGATAGGTTTGTAGGTTAAACCTATTCGCTGGAACGTTCAAGACAATTCAACTACACAGCAAAAGCATTGAACACCAAGTAGGCAAAGTTCTTTGTGTTACTCATATATGAGGGAGAGAACCACGACAAGCGCCGTTCCTTCGCTTGACCCCAGTCGCTCTCGTCCGCTCCCCCGTAACACTGCTCTTTTATTGAGGTTACATGAATATACATAGGTTCATTAACATATGACGTCTTACATAGGTATACATGTGGACAAAGAATACCTTGTCTGTGTGTCGTGTAAGTATGTGTGTGTGTGTGTGTGGGGTCAAGATGTGACCCCGTGAAGACTCCCCAAAGCTGGTGCCAGGAGTCTAGCGGTACATCTGAACAAAAGGCTCTTACACTCAAACAGATATACGTGTGTTTGCTATACCATATATCAGTAAGAGCAGATATAACCTCTCTCCTGACCTTAAGCTGTGTGTGCATGCCAGAGTGCTCTGGGAGGCACACAGAGTCTCCACAGACTACAAGGAGTGCAGAATTATTAGGCAAGTTGTATTTTTGAGGAATAATTTTATTATTGAACCAAGGTTATTATCGTTAACGAAAACTAACGAAATAACGAAAACTAGAAGTGAAAAAACATTTTCGTTAACGGAAATAAAAATGAAAACACAAAAAGGAAAACTAACTAAAACTGTAATGAGTGTTCACAAAACTAACTAAAATTAACTGAATTTATAGCAAAAATGCGTTTAGTTTTCGTTGATGTGTGCGTGTCATACAATAGTCAAGGGTAAAAAAGAAGTTTAGTTTCCAGGTTTTTTTTCTTGCTGTGTCTCATTACGCCAGCAGGTGGCAGTACGTTAGTCGAGTCGTCTGTGTCGCTGCTCCGTCCACGCGCAGAATCATGTCAGGAAAAGTCTGGAGAAAGCGCCAGAGTCCAGTTTGGGATTACTTTGAATATGACTGTGTTTTGGATAAAGCAAGTGTCTTGTAGTGGAAAGAGACAAATTATGAGGGACATTTCTAAAGGGAAAAAAATCCCACAAACCTTAAAGTGCACTTGAAAAGCTCACACAAGAAGGCTAACCTAGCTTACCTGGAGAAGGTAAGGGAGCACGTCCAACCCTCATCCCCAGAAACAGAAGCTAACACCAGGCAAGGCAGCGTGATGCATCCCGAGACAACAGGACTGGGATATCTACATAACTGTGTGAGTCAATTGCCTTAACACCCGGTGCTGCAAGAGTTAATAGTCTCATTGGGGCCAAGATATACATTTTATAGTTGACTGGTATCAATGGTTGTTCATCTGCCTTTATTTATTTATTTAAAGAACCCATAGGTGGCAACGTGAGTTGTCTTTCTCTGCATGTTAGCCCTGCGACAGACAGGCGACCTGTCCAGGGTGCAGGGTATGGTAGCTGGAATAGCAACATACCCAAGGATAAGCAGAAGAGAATGACTGATATGATGAAACTGGGATTTTGTTACACTTTATTGCAAACACAACTAAAACTATAACTGAAACTAATCAAAACTAAACTGAAACTAAGGATTTTCAAAAAAATAAAAACTAAACTAAACTAGCAAACAATTGGTAAAAACTAATTAAAACTAATATAAAATTGAAAATCTGAAGTCAAAATGAAATAAAAATAAAAACTAATGAAAATTGCAAAACTATTAAAACCCTGTATTGAACAACAACCATGTTCTCAATGAACCCAAAAAACTCATTAATATCAAAGCTGAATGTTTTTGGAAGTAGTTTTTAGTTTGTTTTTAGTTTTAGCTATTTTAGGGGGATATCTGTGTGTGCAGGTGACTATTACTGTGCATAATTATTAGGCAACTTAACAAAAAACAAATATATACCCATTGCAATTATTTATTTTTACCAGTGAAACCAATATAACATCTCCACATTCACAAATATACATTTCTGACATTCAAAAACAAAACAAAAACAAATCAGCGACCAATATAGCCACCTTTCTTTGCAAGGACACTCAAAAGCCTGCCATCCATGGATTCTGTCAGTGATTTGATCTGTTCACCATCAACATTGCGTGCAGCAGCAACCACAGCCTCCCAGACACTGTTCAGAGAGGTGTACTGTTTTCCCTCCTTGTAAATCTCACATTTGATGATGGACCACAGGTTCTCAATGGGGTTCAGATCAGGTGAACAAGGAGGCCATGTCATTAGTTTTTCTTCTTTTCTACCCTTTCTTGCCAGCCACGCTGTGGAGTACTTGGACGCGTGTGATGGAGCATTGTCCTGCATGAAAATCATGTTTTTCTTGAAGGATGCAGACTTCTTCCTGTACCACTGCTTGAAGAAGGTGTCTTCCAGAAACTGGCAGTAGGACTGGGAGTTGAGCTTGACTCCATCCTCAACCCGAAAAGGCCCCACAAGCTCATCTTTGATGATACCAGCCCAAACCAGTACTCCACCTCCACCTTGCTGGCGTCTGAGTGGGACTGGAGCTCTCTGCCCTTTACCAATCCAGCCACGGGCCCATCCATCTGGCCCATCAAGACTCACTCTCATTTCATCAGTCCATAAAACCTTAGAAAAATCAGTCTTGAGATATTTCTTGGCCCAGTCTTGACGTTTCAGCTTGTGTGTCTTGTTCAGTGGTGGTCGTCTTTCAGCCTTTCTTACCTTGGCCATGTCTCTGAGTATTGCACACCTTGTGCTTTTGGGCACTCCAGTGATGTTGCAGCTCTGAAATATGGCCAAACTGGTGGCAAGTGGCATCTTGGCAGCTGCACGCTTGACTTTTCTCAGTTCATGGGCAGTTATTTTGCGCCTTGGTTTTTCCACACGCTTCTTGCGACCCTGTTGACTATTTTGAATGAAACGCTTGATTGTTCGATGATCACGCTTCAGAAGCTTTGCAATTTTAAGACTGCTGCATCCCTCTGCAAGATATCTCACTATTTTTGACTTTTCTGAGCCTGTCAAGTCCTTCTTTTGACCCATTTTGCCAAAGGAAAGGAAGTTGCCTAATAATTATGCACACCTGATATAGGGTGTTGATGTCATTAGACCACACCCCTTCTCATTACAGAGATGCACATCACCTAATATGCTTAATTGGTAGTAGGCTTTCGAGCCTATACAGCTTGGAGTAAGACAACATGCATGAAGAGGATGATGTGGACAAAATACTCATTTGCCTAATAATTCTGCACTCCCTGTACTAAGGATCAAACCTCTACCAACATGACATTGATTATAAAACTCTAAGCATATATGAGTAGATATTTCTAAGCATAAATGACAATCAACAATACAAATCTAACAGCATGTTTTACATGAAGGAATATTTTTGTCGTCAACTAAAATAATTAAAATCAAACATTTTTTCAAAGAACTACTGACAATGAGATATTGCAGTAGAAGGTTGAACATGTTGAGGGAACATTAATATTTATTTGTATTGGATCCAGTGGAATTGGCTCTGAAGGAGGATTTGTACTTTAAGCAGTACCAACATTGTGTGAAGTGTTGTAATAGCTTGTGTAACATTAGGCCACTTCCTTATTACTGACAAACACAACATTTCTTCAACTCCAAGTTGTTTAAAGAGCCTTGAGACAGTTGAACAGTGATGTGTTAAATGGAAGAAAAGGTTTTTATACCAGACAAAAAATAAGGAGCAATCCTGATACTACTAGTATTACTAGAGTATACCTTAACTATAGCTCTCTCATCATAAAGAAGAGCATTACAGCCAGTTACCAGTGAACAACATGTTTCAAACGGTTCAAGTACTGCAGTTGCAAAATTTCCCTGAAGCAGTGTACCAGTGACAGACTAATCTGTCTTAGTTGCACAACCCAGGATTCAAAACCTGGTGAAATGGGTTAGTAAGCCATTGTTTCCTTTTCTGCTTTTCATATTGGTCCATATAACAGAGCCAACGAACACTGATAATGACTGTTATAAAGCTGTTGCCGCCTCACTGTTTGGGAGGATTTACTACTACTGCTGTTTTGTTCATAATGTATTCACTGTTTGTGTGTAGTGTTAGTTTTGGTAAGTGTTGGTCAGTGTGATTATCCCCTTTTCTCATGGTTGTTTTAATTATGACAAAATATATTAAACCACACTTTGAATATATACTCTTAATTGACTATTTATAAAATACTATGAAAGTTTCATACATTCCATACAGAGTATTGCTGCTGAAGGTGGTTCAATAAGCTACTGAGTCACATGATCTGTTCCACAGGACTTTACACATTTGAAAACGTTTTTCACAACATTGTACATACTGGAAAGTTTAAACAAGTGGTAAGATTTTATAATAATGACACGCTATTAAGCATAAGTAAGGGATCATTAAGTACTAAGTCTATGCTTTGAAAAGCTCCTTGGTATGTAATTTATAAATACAGATATAAAACTTGATTCTTGATTAGAATCATTTATAACTTGTTCATGGTATTGTTTAGAAGTAATTAACAAACAATTTAAATGTACATTGATACAGTGGGTTAAATAAGCATGTCACCAACTTTCAAAGTAAACATATTTCTAAAGGTGCTATTGACATGACATTCTCACCAGATGTCAGTAATAACCAATCCAATCCACACGTGCAAAAAAATCAAATCTGATAATTCTTTTCACTCCTCTGTCTGAAATCTTGTGGGAGCACCTGGTCATGGTCAGTTTATGATGAAATTATATTTGTCTGTCTGTCTGTCTGTATCTGCAAGTCCCACAGGATCTTAGCTCGGTCATTTTAACACACTCTAGGGGGCGTGTCTCATTTTGACCTTGGTACTTCCAAACCGTACTCAACACAGATGTCCCTGTACACTATGCTGGCTGCTTGGTTATGGAATTCGATTTATGCCATGCCTGCTAGCACCTCGCACCCTGCTGTTATGTGCTGCATTGTCTCATGGGCATTTTACACAGCCTAAACATAAACATTTATATCTGTACTCACAAATTATATACTAAGGAGTAATGTTTTATAAAGAATGAATTAAGCACTTACTGATACTGTACTAATGCTTAATACCTTAATAGTTTGTCATTATTATACAGTGTTGGGCATAAAGTGTTACCCAACAAGCTAAATTTGTAGGTAATCTTAAAATGAATAAACTTACAGTTTAATGTTTCAGTTTTTGTGTCTTTTTAGTTTCATTTTGATTTTTTTTTCAGTCCCAGATAAGAAAAGGCAGATGATGGCTGTCACTGGAGAATCAAGATGGAAGGAAGACCCAACTGCACCGAAGGACTGAGATCAACAGGATGCACAATAATGAACAACAGGAAAAACAGAAGGAAAACAATCACTGAGTTAATTTGAATTACAATTTGAATTGAATTAGCTGGGCTGGATAGCAAGGTGTATCTATAGATTGTATGGGTTAATCAAACAGACAAATACCTGCTAATGGGTAACACTAAAGAAAATAATAGAATTTCACTCATTCACTCAGATAACTGAATCTTGGAAGTTGTGTTCTTCATATCAGCAGTGTGGCTGTTCTCCACTGACATCTACCATCAACAAGACATTTTCACCCACAGGACTGCCGCTCAGAATATGTTCTGTTTTTCTGATCATTATCTGTAATTCCTACAGACAGATGTGAGAAAAACTCCCAGTAGATCAGTAGTTCCTGAAATACTTTGACCAGTCTGTGTGGCACCATCATCCATACCACTTTTAGAGTCACTTTAACCATTTTATTCCTTATTCCGATTGAACTCGGCTTGAACTTCAGCAGGTTGCTTTGACCGTGTCTACATGTCTGAATGCATTGAGTTGCTGTCTTGTGATTGGCTGAGACATTTGTGTTAACAAGCAATTTAACTGGTGTACCTAATAAGTGAGAGTTGAGTGAATGAATCATATTTGTTTAGTACAATAATTTAATGTGATATATTAAAACTACTTGAAAAGCCACAGTGGATACTTTGTCTATTTATTTAGTAAATTTCTTCTTAAATTAGATCAGTAAAAAGTCTGGAGTTCATTCGAAAGCAGGAATTATACATTCTGCATCTGTGAGTCTGCTTGGGACCTGGTAATGTAAATTTTGCTATCAGACAGTGACTCCTCCTCCGAGAATTTACATTACAATGCTCCAACTATGCATGTTCCCCATGTTGAGAATATCAAAGAAGTACAACAGGAATGACTACTCATCTACTGGGTCTCTGGCTGTCCATGTCTGTATTGGAGTAAAATCTAGTTTAAAGTGTGGCATTGAATTTGGAAGCTGTTATGAGTGAAATAAAATTGCAGAGAAACATTGTAAATAGTACCAGAGTCCAGATACTTGAGTTAATAATTGAGTTTGCTGCAATTACTGTATAAAAAACAGGGTTAGGTCCTCTTCCTCCCACTGTATAAAAGTGAAATGAAATGTCCAACTTATTGTAGTGGCCATCTTGCATATTGGGAGTCAGAGTCTAGAGTAGGGCTATGGGATTAGAGTTACTGTATCTAACTCCCATCCATCCATATGTTCACGCAGAGCAGGAGGCTCGTAGCAAAGGCCTGGCCAACACAGGGCTCACTAGATGCTGGTGGCTCAGGTTTGACGCGCTCAAGATACTCATGCGTTCTGGTGTCCTCGAAGACTTGGGCTGCAGTTTGATATAGAACAGTAGGAATGATTTCCTGCATTCTTTTTGATAATAGGGTTGAATCAGTTTAAGGTAAAAGTAGCTCTGCTGCCTCAGAAGTATGGAGTGGAGCAGGTGAGATGGGTTATCCATGATGGAAAGAAGTCTGTTTAGTGAGCTCCTATCCCTCACTGACTCAAACGCCTCCAAATTCTGACCAGTGATGGTTCCAGCCTTATGGATCAGTTTGTTCAATGTCAGGCGAGGGGAGCTGTTCCTTCAAGGTAACATGGATTGAACTGCGCCACCTTTCTTCAACAAACACTTCAATCCCTCCAGTCTTCTTCTTACCATTCATCTTGGCATCTCCGTCAACCCGAACACTGGAAAAGCTGGGCACTGAAGTCAGGGTGCACCCATGTCTCTGTTAAGCATTATCAGTCCCCACAATTTATCCATCTTATTAGCCAAAGACCTCATGTTCCCCATGATGGCCAGTGAAACGGAGTTTACATTTCCTTCTCGTTGCTTTAACTCTTACTCCACCCGGCACCTGCAATTTCTCCTCTTGAGTTTCTGCTAGATGACCAGACTGGCTCCGGACATCAGCGTGTTTTGGAGAGCGCTATCAGGTAGTCCCAAGCGTATGTAAATACAGAGCGACTGCTTAGCATTACCCACAACCATGAAAAATGTAAAAAAAAGAGCTATTAAGAAAAACGTCTTGATGCATGCTCAATCATCCAGGTAAGTGAATCTCCAAAAGTTGATTCTGTTCATCTGGACGTAGCGTTTTGTGGGAGAAACGTTTCGTCACTCATCCAAGTGACTTCTTCAGTCTCAGCTGACTGCAGGTTTCCCCAATCTTATAAACAGTACATTTGCATAATGACTGAAACCAGCCCACTGAAGGAACAATGGGCTGGGAGGTCAGTTCCTTAATCTTAATTATGCAAATTCTCATGACCACTGATCAGCAATCACTGACCAAAACCCACTGATCAAAGACCACTGATCAATGGCCATGAGCACCATTCACAGAGAGTTGGGGAATGGCTGCAATCACAGCATTGTAAGATGGTGACAGATGTACCCTTAGGCCCCTCCTCGATTCAGAGATGGTCTTTCCCTTTTCATGTAAATGGCCTCCTTGACTCTGCGCTCAAACCAGCGTTCCTCCCTGTCCAGGATGTGTACATCCTCATCGTTGAAAGAGTGTCCACTGGCCTGTAGGTGTAAATAGACTGCAGAGTCCTGGCCTGACAAGGTAGCTCTTCTTGTGTTGTGCCATCCGCTTCACCAAAGAAGCGGATATTAAGAAAAACACAAAGTACCAGAAACTCCAGGAGCTGCTGCAGAAGTCTGCCAAGCACACAGTGGGTCAGAAAGCAACCCTAAATCCTTCTTCTTTTTCCTGCTCCCTTAGGGCTCTTCCTCTTTTCCTCCTGCCTGACAGCTCCATATTCAACATCCTTTGTCCAGCATATCAATTCTCAGGAAGGACAATCTACTAACCATATGTTACAAGGGTAACTGAACATTGAGCTACATTAATATAATAATGAAATAATGTTGACAATAGTACAAATATTATTCTAATTCTACACATGCAGCAAAAGATCATTTTTAAAAATAACTATTTTCTGTTGCCTACATTGTAGAGGGTGCCTTTGCCTCCACACATAAAGAGTAAAATGAGTTTAGTCAGGGGTTACTGTAGGAGTCAGCAGGTTAGGGAACCATAAGTTCTGTACAGTGGCTCAGCTTAGAGAAAAGAATCAAACTCACAGTCACTCCACTAGGTTTCCTTTGTGTGCAGGCTGCGATCAGCTGACCTGCTCCTCTTTGTGGATTTACACAACCGAATTTAAGAAAATGTTTGCAGTTGGCTGATGTCCATCCTCAACAAGAGAACAACACTCTTGACTCCATTTGTATGTCACAGCTCCCACATCTGTTCGTACTTAAGGTGGCCCTCTGGAAGGGAAGGCTCCCTTTTCCATATACGGCAGACATCTAGGCGCCATGCACACTCCAAAGGTCACAGATCACACATATGTCAACACGTGTTCACATATTATAACAACATTAAACTGTGTACATTAGACCTTCTTTATGAGAAACCAGAACCATATGCTGAGCCTAGATTTGTGTGAATGTGGAGGTATCAGTACAGGTGGGGGTGTATGTCTCTGTCGATTCATCTGTGTGTGTGCTTGTATTTGTGTGTCGTTATGTGCAACTATATATATTATTATATCTATGGATGACACATGTGTATATGCTGTGTGTATATGTGTATGTATACATTCAAAAAATATGGACACATATATACAGTGGCTTGCAAAAGTATTTGGCCCCCTTGAACTTTTCCACATTTTGTCACATTACAGCCACAAACATGAATCAATTTTATTGGAATTCCAGGTGAAAGACCAATACAAAGTGGTGTACACGTGAGAAGTGGAACGAAAATCATACATGATTCCAAACATTTTTTACAAATAAATAACTGAAAAGTGGGGTGTTAGCATGTAGAGCAGACAGAGTTACCCCCTGCATGTTGCAGGTGTCACAGCTGCTGTCTTCCATATTCAAAGATTGTGCCAACCTAAGCCAGCAGTTTATCTGAATGTACACTCTCTGCTGTTGCCTTAAACCATTTACATGTTTACACAATACAATCCAACATCATCATTCACACATTGTCACAGCACAGGCACTCTTGTCTTGAAGAAGAACAAGCACTCACATGTTAGCCAGCTCTTGACTGAGGATGGCAACTTCTGCTGAAATGGTAAAGTTAAATTCAGTTAAATTCAGTTGTTTATGTACAACGTCCATTTTTAAGGCAGTCGGCCAAAGAAAAGAAAAGAATTAAAGAGCTTGGACCCGACCATCCAGAATCAGATATTCAGCAGCAGTCCATGGATCTTGGAAGAGCATATATACAGTCGTTCTCCAGCACGCTATATTACGAGCGGAGATGGCTTACGGGACGTAATGTGAATAACACCTTCTTTTGCTTTCCGTGTCTGCTGTTGTAAAGTCCTGGTGCCAAAACATTATGGACCACCATGGGTATACGGGACTTAAAGCACTTAACAGAAAAGTGCAAAAGACAAGACAGTAGCTGCAGCTCTTTGGACAATAGCATCAAGCTACACATTTTTTGCAGGCTTAACATAGTAGAACAGCTGGATGAAGGCTATAGAATTGGCAGAAGAAGCACATTGAAGCACACCAAAGAGACGACAAAAACTGGCACGTTCTGTCTGGAATCATAGACTGGTGTGAACTTTTGCTGGGACTTTGCGTTAAGATTTGTGTCAATATTTGTGTTTTAAAATTTTATTCAATTGCTCAGGTTTAAGGAATATTAAAGTGTTTGTGGAGATTTTAAATTTGTGTTTTTGTCCTGACCTGTAAAATGCTTTATTTTGTGTGACCCAATTGCCCCCCACCCCCAAAATATTGTGTTACCACCGGCCAGCACTGATTTCAACTTATATCTTTATCTTAAAGACCCCACACAACTATCCAGCTACCCCTCTCACTTATTAATAAGTATGTGAAAATGATCAGTAAAGCATTAAGAATTGAAATGCTTAATATATTAAGACCAAACATGTTTCATTAAATGTCAACACTCCCCGAGTAACACACAGATTATTAAATTTATTAGCTCAGTCTCTCAGACAAAAAAAGAATCAGTTATTGTTACAGTGGACATCAAAAGGCTGTTGATGAGGTAAACTGGAAACTCTTATTCACAGTACCACAAAAATTTGGATTTGGAGAGTCAAATATTAATCGGATTTAAGAATCTGTTTTTTGCCACTTTTGCTTTGCCACTATCAACCAAAAGGTCTGCTTACTTTCAGATACCAATCTGGCAGGGGCACGGGCAGTTCCTGAGGTTCGGGTTCAAAGGGGAAACTCCCCGGACGGTTCTCGCACCTGTGAGCCTACGGGGCCTCAGGGTCCCGAACTACCTTGACAAGGGGCGGGCCGCCCTTGCCCACCCTTGGCCCCAGACTCTACTCTATGCTTTCCCTCCTTTCTCCCTCCTCGAGTCTGTCCTCTGCCAGGTTCAGACCAAGGACAGGTTGAGGTTGATTCTGGTGGTACCTCTTTGGATCCGCATGCCCTGGTGTTTTTTCCGCTCGTTGCCTTAGGGCTGCCTGAGCCAGTGATAGAAACTCTGCAGGAGTCTTGTGCACCATCCACAAGGGCTGCCTATTCCTACCGCTGGGGACTGTTTGCAGGCCTGGACCCCTGGCTCTCCTAAGGGACCTGGAGTTGGTCGTTGTCACCCTTCAGTGTCTTCCCTTTGACCCACTTGAGGATGCTGATGTGAAATTGCTCTTCCTCAAAACGGCCTTTTTGGTGGCCATAGCATCTGCCAGGAGGATTAGCGAGACCCACGCTCTGTCAGTCCATATTGACGAGAAAGGGGTAATTATCTGGTACAACAATGCATTCCTGCTGAAGGCCCTGTCTGAATTCCAACTGTCCCAGTCGGTTGAGCTACAGTCAGCTCCCACTTGGGGCTTCAATCAGGAGGTAGCTTGGCACCAGGCTGCTCTGTGCCCTGTCAGGGCCTTTGCAGATTATGTTAAGTTACTCAGCCTTCTAGGCAAACAGACCAGCTGTTTGTCAGTTTTTCTAAATCCTAGCTGTCCAATTAGGTTGTGGAGGAACCCTTAAAAGTAATGCAGTACGTTATTTAATTACACCCAGGACAAAGACATTCTTCATACTACTCGTTAAGTTACTTTCATGTTAGTCTGTAAAATGATCTGAAACACACTGTCTCATAATTACCAATTAACAATATAAACCTAGAGGCTACATTCCCACACACCAACACAAATCCCTATCCTGATGAGAACACACATGTCTTTCTCTTAGTATTTAGACATGAACACAAAGCTGACAACACAAAGCAAAGATGAAAACCAGCACAAAGACACTTTAAAGTGATTGTCATGGTGCTTCTACCGTAGAAACATGAGCAGATAGAAATGGAGGCTGCACCTTGACTGCTCATCCCTTTGTTATCTGTTGAAGTTCAGCAGCGGCTGACTTTTTCACGGGTCAGCATCCACTCAGCTTTAACATCAGTCTGGGTTCTTGGCTAGCTTAGCATTAGCATGCTATCTGCACAGGTGCTTGCAAAGAGCCGAAGTTGTTTTAACAGTATAATAATAATAGTTTCTGTCCTGGATCAATCTCCACTTTACCATCACGATCTCATCCTTTTTTACAATAAAAATAAAAGTAATGTCCATATGATCGTAGTGAGAATGCAAGAGTCGATCAGCGGCATTGATAGACTGGCAGACTAACGAGTCCAAGGAATTGTTCTACCAGGAACTGGTTCTGTACAAGAACCGTATGGGCTCAAAATGTGGTCATAAATATTTTGTACTTGTAAATCAGTTTTGTACTTGTAAATCAGGATTTGTATGTGTAGAAAGAATTTGTGCGTGCGTAAAAAAGATTTGTATGTGTAAAAAAGATTTGTGTGTGCGTAAAAAAGATTTGTATGTGTAAAAGATTTGTATGTGTAAAAGATTTGTATGTGTAAAAAGAATTTGTGCGTGCGTAAAAAAGATTTGTATGTGTAAAAAGAATTTGTGTGTGCGTAAAAAAGATTTGTATGTGTAAAAAAGATTTGTGTGTGGACTTAGCCAAAAACCCCCCTGCAAGTTACAAGTACGAATTTTGACCCTATTTTTCTTCCTGTCATCTGATTGATCAATGTCATGTCAATCACAAATGTAACAATCCAATCAGAGAACAGATGGGTTTGGCTGTCGGAGGGGCACTTTTTTGAACTGCAGGTCCTTGAAGGGAATAAATGCCCTTTTACATGCCAACCCAGCGTTTTCCTTCATCACCACGAAGGAAAACAGTCTGTGGTCGTCCGAGTTTGGTGATTTTTGTGTCACAGGTCTACGTGCTTTATACAGGGACTTCCACAGCCTTTTCAACAGCGCTGCGGACCGCGGGGGGGGGGGGCAGTGTTTTGGAAATGACAGTCTTCATTACAAAGCTTTCTTCGTTATGAATTAGCATACATGTTTTTATTGAACATTTAAAGAACTAGCAAAAAAACCAGAAACTGTTGTAGAGGACATAAAGTCAGAGATAGAAACGACAAGGAGCAGGTGCATCTAGTACAGGTAGCGCTGCTGCAAAAACCCACAGAGCTCAGCAGCCAGCGCAACAAATTCTGGATCCTTTGCTTTTAGTTAGCAGTTAGCATTAGCAGCACATCCTGCGTCCGATGTGAAAGGACCTTTATGCTGCGCACTGTGACTCACAGCAATGGTCCCGGGTCAGCCCTGACTTTGTGTTAAACTAATCCTAAAGTAATAATGGTATTTCTAACCACTGACATACCACAACTTTATCCTTTCAACAGCTGCTGAAAGTAAGGGGACCTAGCTGCTATCGGATATTTATATAGAGATCCTCCAGCTTCAAACTGTATTACCCTTCAAGGACCTGCAGTTCAAAAAAGTGCCCCTCCGACAGCCAAACCCATCTGTTCTCTGATTGGATTGTTACATTTGTGATTGACATGACACTGACCAATCAGATGACAGGAAGAAAAATAGGGTCAAAATTCGTACTTGTAACTTGCAGGGTTTTTTTTGGCTAAGTCCACACACAAATCTTTTTTACACATACAAATCTTTTTTACGCACGCACAAATTCTTTTTACACATACAAATCCTGATTTACAAGTACAAAATATTTATGACCACATTTGAGCCCATAGAACCAGTTCTCGATTCCAAGCACGAACACTAACACACAAATTTTACAGGAATCCACGGCTTTCCATATATGAGCAAAAATCACACCACCACTTTCTGAACCAGCCAGGCTTCAGGCGTCGTCAGTGACATCACTCACTCTTAAGGAAACAAGCCTCGATTCACGTTTCATAAAATACTTCCTGGATATTTCGACACACACTCCGAAGCCTTGGCACAGTGCATCCCATCACTCTCTAAAGGTACTTCCTATCGTCTATTCCTAACCTCTTTTCGCTGACCTAGATGAAAATGTAATTTAGATCATGTAAGAATGGGGAGGGGCAAATTTAGGTTCAGAGTTTTAGGGGTGCTCAGCTCCCCATCATAAACAAAAGCGAGTCGTTTATTTTGGCTGGTAGACATGAACATAAAATTTGAGCAAAGGCAAAACAAGGAGCGACAGCTAAACTGAAACCTAAACTGGGAAAAACTAAAAAACTATGAAAACTGTGACAAGACTGTAGAACTATGAATCAACTATGACGACTGTGAATACTGTGACGAGACGTGGAGGGAAACAGACGACCTGACAATGAACAAAGGAAGACCGAGGACTTAAATACACACAGGAGGTGATCAGAGGAAGTGAAAACACACAGGGAAACAGCTGACTAGACAGGGGAAGTGAAACACAATGACAAAGACACACAAGACTCTTTCAAAATAAACCAGGAAACACTGAGAAAATAACACTAACCAAAGAAGAAAACTAAAACACGCAAAACACTGGGTCACAGACACAGTACCGTGACAAAAGCACCATTTTTCATTAAAGACAGTGGAAAATCGCACTGCCACGCCATACACATGAAGCAGTCTGGTCAGAGAACTGCTTTTACATACAGACCCTCCCTTTATTGTGCAGAGAGAATACTAGAAGGAGAGAGGCAGTCTCAGTTTCTTTATGGGAACAGGTAAAAGGGTGATGCCTTACCTGTTCCCAAAACTGTAGGCTGACGCACCTGTTTTATTTATTTTTTTAATTCTTGAAAGAGTAGTAGTCAAGCAGTTCACTGATCATTTGCATAGGAACAGTTTCAAGGGTTTCAGTCAGGATGTGGAGTGCATGATAGCACAGAAACAGCACTAGTGAATTGTCTTCTTATGGCCTCTGACAGTTAACTCATCCCTGTGCCTGTTCTGCTAGACTCAGCATCTGCTAGATGCTCAGTGCAACATTCATTACTATTGAGCACAGTATTTTACTGCAGAGATACAAACTGTTGGTATTAAAGTAACTGCAACAAAGTGGTTTTAATCACAGCTTCACACAGTTAGAGAGTTCCATCAGGTCACTCTGAAAGGTGCTTGAGAAGCCTTTGGCTGCAGCAGAGAGAATTCAAAATCTTGAATAATTATGCCCCACTGTGTCTTAAAGACCTCATACCTCATTATCCTAACTTTGCTTTCAGACTGCAGGGTTCCTTATGATTCTTAGATTTTTTAAAAGTTGAATGGAAAACATAGCCTTTAGCTTTGAGGCGCTACTTTTAGGTCCCAGCTTCAATTAGGGAGGCAGATGCTCTCTCTACTTATAAAATTAGGCTTAAGGTTCCCATTTTTGATAAAGTGTATCAGCTGGATCAGGTGACCCTGTACCACCCCTTAGTTATGCTGCAAAAGACTGGGGAGCTTCCCGTGATGGACTGAGCATTTCTTTTTTATTCATCTCTTTTCAATCTCTTTGTGTTTATACACCACTGGTGCATTTAATAATTAGCGATTATTTCTCTCTTACATGGTTTGCCTTTGATTCTGTCTCTCTTTACTCTCTTCTTTCCCTTTTTCCCTTTACTGGTTGTAGAGAATGGCTGCTCCTCCCTTAGCCTGAGGTTTCTTATTGTTAAAAGGGAGTTTTTCCTTTACACTGTCACTAAGTGTTTGCTCACAGGACAAGTTTAACTATTCATTGTTTACTTATCTGTACTTACCAGGGTACCACCCTATATTCTCCCATCTAAGAAACAAATAATTATACTTGTGGAAAGTCCCTCTCTGGGATGATTACTCACCTGCAGTTCATCTACCTGGGTTGGAGGATTTCATGTTTTGCAGACAACGGAGCAATGTGTGCAAGAAGAATGCAAAAAAGTATCAAATGTAACGAGGTGTTTAGTTGGAAGCGAATGGGCATAGATAGAAATTTGTATACACCGGGTCAATCAGATCAGTATTTGATCAGGGATGTCAAACTCCAGTCCTCAAGGGCCAGTGTCCTGAAACTTTTCCATGTGAATAAAATTAGTAGGTCATTTGCAAGACTCTATAGAACTCCACTGCATGCTGAGGTGGCAACCCCTAATCCTACTGAAGTAAATTAAAGTGAAGTAAAGTCTAAAAGTACGTTTATTGCACCATGTTCATTCACTTATGAGCTGCTGTAACATGAATCAAATGGCTGACTGCAGTCTTCCTAATGACCTACTTATATTATTCAGGTGTGTTGCAGCAGGGACACATGGAAAAGTTTCAGGACACTGGCCCTTGAGGACTGGAGTTTGATACCTGTGATCTCGGGTATGGTTCAGCAACAGTTGTACAAGTTAAACTGTATTCAATAAGAGCCTCTAAGACGTTGCACACTGTGTTTAAATCAACCCCAGCAACAGTATTAGAGATACAGATGAAGGAAATGCCACTAGAAATCAAAAGAGAACTATTATCACTGGGAACTGGGTAAATTTACAGGGCCACAATCAAGATACACTGTTTAAGATGATCTAGTTCACATTTGGCCAGTTTAGTATGACCACTTAATGTTACATGGATGTCTCATAGGAGCTGGAGAAAACCCTTGCAAGCACAGGGAGAACCTGCCAGGGTTTAAGCCAGAAAATCTTTTGCTCTCAGGTGACAGTGCAAAGCACAGAAACAATGTACCACCCTTATCAGCAAATTATGGGATAAAAGGAAAAGAACATTTAGATTTGGCTGTAAAAGAAGCCAAAGAAAGAATTTCAGTTGATCTAATTACCAACGGCAGCTGGATAAAATAAAGAGCATAATAAGACCAAAACTGGGGAAACGTAGAAAAGCAACTAGGGAAAGAAAAGAAAGGAATGATGGAGGGAAGACATATTCATATAATGAATACATATTCATATATTCATCTGTTGGTGTTTTTCTCTGTGCAGTTTACATCAAATACGAAAAACACCAATAGAGAATAGGCAACCGATCCAAGCTCAGTAAAGTGAAAGGTGATCAATGTACTACAAAAAGAGAAGAAAGTGATTTTTGAGCACCTTTCAGGTCTATACCAGTGGGTGGCGCTAATGCGACACTTTGTAGTTTGCCAGCCACTAAAATCAAGAAGAAGAAGTAATCACGTGATTATGTTTTTTTAATCTCCCTTTCCAGATACTGAGGGTTATGTTTTTGTTTTAAAGTCGTTCAAAGGTTTGTCATTTCGTTTGAGATTTTAATGTGTATTTCCGATTTGCCTGCCTGGTTATTTTTATCATGTGTTTGTAGGTTAATAAGGAGATATTAACTGACGCATTTATATTATCGCTGTATTATCTGGGAAACAGCTCATGTGGTTGTGTGGTTTATTTGACATAAAAGAATGTGAAGTTCCGACGACGTACTCAGTCCTCTGTGTGAACAACTATCATTACAGTCATCTCCCTGCAGTCGTCGAGCGGTCTCGATACCTCGATAGCTGCCATGGCCGATGTAAGTATGAGATGTTTGTCATTCTTCTTGAGTTCCCGTCTCCAAAATGGAGAAGCAGGAAAAAGCGTATTGCTGATATTTCCTATAAAAAAGGGACACGTGAAGTACTGTTCGAGATTAAAAGTGCTCTCAAAAGTAAGCACTTACTTACTGTTTATTTTTATTTTATTATGATCTCTTTAATTTTGGAGGTGTCGGAGAATAATGCGCCCTTATCAAGATGTCGAGGCGACCAGTGCAGAGTGTATTTTGGACAGTGCAGCCGCGTCGTCTGTGCGCGAGCCGATTGTGACGTCACATCACGTGTCTGTGGTCGTGCACGGTTTGTTGCGCTGCCTCCGGAGCTGGGTGGAAAGCACAAGTGTACGATTGTTTCGGTTTTTATGACGTTCCAGCACAGAAACTCGGAGACGTGCAGATATACAGAGAGAGAGATGTTGGAAGAGTTTTTTGAAAAAACACAAGAAAAACTCTTCCGGCTTCCGGTTTTGACCTCTTCTCTTCCTGTGTCAGCGCTTATGTGGCGATATTGTCTGAGCGGCGACCCCTATCGTTCAGGAGAATACTGCAGTGCTGTCATAACTGCGGGTATGAATCATTAGCCGTTTCTCAATATGCGTACTTGTGCGTACTTGCGTTCTCGTGTACTCGTGATACGTCATCAGTCGGAGACCAAGTACTGTTCCAATTCGAAGTACGCATCAAGCCGAGAACGCGAAAAAGTCCCGGATGTGTTCTCGCTCCGCCCGCTTTATCGAGCATGCATCGGTGGTGACTTGTGTGGACTTGGTACAGCTAAATATCCCAGAATGCATTTCGTCCAAAACTCAAACGCGGCAAAGGCGGACGAGCGGGGCTAAAAACTTTTAAATATTACCCTTTCTGGGTCACAAAATAAACTTTTAAGTTATTTTCAAGCGAGAATGTAGCTGTGTAAACTTCAAATATCTGCTCGATTTATCAAGATATCATATATTTCCAAACGCGCTCCGACGTTTTCGGAGACGTCTGTGACCCACCAGCTCCATAGCAGACAGCGAGGTCGAGGATTATTACAGCCGGCGAGAACAGCAGACTCCCGGCACATCGTTTTCAAACCCCCCCCCCCCCCCAACGGTCTTTTCGATACTCAGGTTACAGAAACCCCAGCAGCTGTCTATCGTATTGAGTGTCCACTAAAATAAAAATAAAAGGGTTCTAAGATCTCACCTGCTTGTTTTTATTAAGGTCTGTACACGTATGTACATGTACACTATTTTTATTAATAGAGATTTCACTACTGAGGTTAAAATGATATACAAGTCACTTAGATCACTTCTAAATGTTAATGTTTGGTTTATTTGAGTGTTTTATTTGTTCCTGAGTAAACCGGTTTGGCTGTGATTAAAGTTAAGCCTCATAACATGTTACTTACAATTAAATTAAGAGGGGACGGCAGTAAAAACTCCGGACATGTGACATCATCAAGTACGCTGGTGTTCTAATTGTACAAATCGCGAGTCCGTGCTTGCGTTCTCGGCGAGTCCGTACTCCCGTGTGTTCTCGGCCAGTACGTACTCGCCGAGAACACGAGTACGTACTCGCGTACTTGAGAATTGAAAAACGGCAATTGACTGTAGAAAACATGGACGATGCCACAGCTCCCCAAAAATGAAGCCAAAACGTCTCTATCGCCCCCTGGTGTCTGGCTGCAGTATAGGTCATAAACCCCACCTCCTCCATGTTAGCGGATGGGACTGGGGTCAGACTAAAATAAATTTATTCTCCTTAGATAATTTTTTTCCAAAGATTCTTTCTTTTGTTATCAATAGTTCTCATCATGCTGATTGATGTCCAAGGGGTCTCCTTTCCCATAAGTTTGATTCTAATTCCTACCGCGGTGATGTTAAATTGGGGTGAAACGTCATCATAACAGCTTTGACTGGCAGCTGCAGTCACGGAGAAACTTGCGTATCTGTGTTCGGGAATAGCAGATAGAGTGTAGGCTCTGAGAGGAGGGCCAGCGTTTACGCTACGAAAACACGACCGACTGTTTTAACCTGACAGCCTGAGGTGTTCTTCAGTAAACTGGACTACCTGACAGAAGGACCCGAGGCCCCGCTGCACTTTTTCGGTAAGTTAATCGTGTTTGTAAGCTAATCCGTAACTACCGTCCTTAGCTAGGTCCTGAGACCTAGCTAGCTAAAATGAGCACTCGGCTGTCAGGGTTCGTTTAGCTAATCTGTGCAGGTGAATGAATTTACTAAAGAAATCAAGAGAAACATTCCGGGCTAATCAGTCACTAATTACTGTTACTGTACTTTTATTACAAGTATTATACTGTAGAAGCAACAGGCTGCACCCTGCTGCAGCTCCTGTGCAGAACTGAATATCAAATATATGCAAACAACAGCATGTTTTCAGGCTCTTGCCACATCTGTAAAGACAGTAACATCTTTTTTAAAAGCTTGTACTTCAGTAACTCCTCATTAATCAGGAACTATGGATTAAAGTACTGTAGTGTACTGTAATACTGAAAAAATGTAAGAGAAGAACTTCAGATCCTGAGTGTGTGAGGACAGAAGAATCAGCTTTATTTCAATTTTGAGGGATAAAATTTATATTTGAGTTTGATGGTTCTGTTCTCTTTGTGATTACAGGAGCTGCCCTCAGATTCAGACCTCAGCACCACCCAGTGACAGCAGACAGATCATCCAACATGTTAACTGCAAAATGAACTGATGAAAACAGTACAAAGGTTAAAGTACCACACGTGCTGTAGTGAAAGCTGCAGCTTTATTGATAAAGTTAAAGACAAAAAACAAAAGGATTAATCACTCATGTAACTGTGTCACTATATATCAGCATTAACAGGACCTCAGTTTGGTGTTTCACAAAGCTGCTGATCTCAGACCTGCACAGCTTCTGTTTTAAACACTTGATTTACTCAGCTGCATGAAGAGCATATGAGATTTTCTCTGGCACAATTAAATAAAACCTGATGAAGGTCAAAGGTCGTCACTTGTATGTTGAACTACAAACTTGTCATCTGGAATTCTTTCACAGTTTTTTGCAGATAGTGTGTTATTTACCATAAAGTGATTCAGAGTTATTCATACCAGAGTAACTAGAGAGGATCATATATTTTTAAATATATAACTTTCTACAGGACTGAATATAATATCTTTATGTAAAAGTCTGGAGCCTCTGGGGAGTATCCGAATATTTATAACATTACACAAACCAAAGGTCTCCATCACAGTGGTCATGAAATGCTGGGTTTATCCATCTCCTGGATCGGGCCTACGGAGGAGTGCTGAAGATTTCCCTGTGGGGGAGCTGCTGGTGAAGATCATGAATCCTGCCTTATCAATGCGATGAGCTTCAGTCTTCCTGGTGTTTCTTAAATGAAGTCTCTCTCAGTCGGTCAACAGAACATCTGGCACAGGACAGCTGAGATGAAAGAAAAGGAAGAAGTTTCTCCAAACCTCTGGACCCAGGAAACCCAGCTTGGTCCTGGTGGTCTCCCTCACTAGTTTCTCTCCAGGGTGAATGTAGCTGTGGATATAATATGGACTCTATTATTAAATGAAAAGACCAAATTAGACTACACTACTGAAACGTTCTGCTGATGTTTTTAAAGTCTCCATGTTACCAGGCTGTAGAGGGCTCTGAAGATTTAAACAGTTTTAGATCCATTACACTCACAGTCTTATGTTAAAATCTCAAAGGACAGCATTATATTTTTGATATTAACAGTAACTCTGGGCTTCTGTAGAGTGTGCAGATGATCTCATCGCTGTCTAAAAATGTATAAAAACAAACATAAGAAGTGCTGAATCCTTCAATAACACAGACTATTAGAGTAGCAGGTGTGTAGCATCGCTAACTAGCTAGCAACAAGCCTCCAACACAGTGCGTATGCTAGCGGCTAATCTAGCTAACGAATTAACAACAAAGTGATTTTAGAACTATAAGATGATAAGCTGTGCGTCTTTTTTTATAACAGTGACATGGTTGTATTTACCTTAATTAAACGAGTCGTCAGTCGCGGTAAACCAGCAAAAAAACTCGAGCAGCCGGGCTACGTAAAAAGTGTAGAGGGGCGTGTTTGCGGTCATGTCCAGCGGGTGTGTGGGCGGGAGCGTTACACAGTCACTCCACCTCAAGTCACTACTGCGCAGACTCTGGCTCCAAATTTGCAAGATGGCAGCCTCCACAAGCGGGATATTTTGGTTTCATTTTTGCACAGTGGTAGGAGGCGGAGTCGCGTCGTCCATGTTTTCTACAGTCAATGGTATGAATACACGGCAGTTTCGCAATACTCAAGTATGCAAGTCCGTACTTCTCAAGTTCACATGGAAGTTTGGATTTCGCTCATTTTACAGTTGTAACGGCAGTGTATTTGATGACATCACAGCTCAGTTCTAGCGTTTTTACTGCTACCCCCTTAATTTTTAACTGTGGTTAATATTTGCAATGGAAATTACACATGATGCAGTTCATATATTTTTTTTCTCTGAAAAAATACAATTTAAAAAACTATTTTAAGCACTTTGGCAAACCTTACTTTTAGATATGATCTGTTTCATAGTGTCTGAAAAGCTTCATACAGTTAAGCACCTACTTGAGTGAAACGCAAACTTTATTTCAAAATATTATACACGTATGCACAGCTCACGCTGCTTATTGAACAAAAACAAACGTGTCCGATGTCAGAATGCTTTTATTCTTATTTTAGTCAACACTCAAATCTTAAAATAGACAGCTAGTGATTGGAAGAGAATTGAAAAAAAATTAAAAAAACATAATTTGATCATCTCTGGAGCAGTCTTCAGGATCTTCATGTATCAATATTAGAGCAGGGCGATATGGCCAAAAATATATATCACGATATACATTTGAAAATTGAAAATTTGCGATAACGATATAACTGACGATATAATTTCTGCGAGACAAAATACAACTCCACAACTTTACTAGCGCAAAAAAACCCCCCATTCATTTATTTTCACTTAAACAAGCAGCTGTTTTTTATGTGCATTAAAGCTATATAAAAATTTAACAGTGCAAATGCAAATTCCTTGCTGAAAGTTTAACCAAAAGGCATTTCCAGTAGAAATGGGCTGACATATCCTCAGCATAACCATGTATAATATCCACTGAAGTTAAAAAGAGGTGCCTTGCAACATTAAACTGCAGTGTGCCAAATAAAAAAGTCAAATATGTATTTTTCGGACCATAACGTGCACGGGATTATAAGGCACATTAAGCGAAACAAATCAGTCAGATAAGTCCAACTTTATTCAACTCATTCTTCTTGCTTCCTCCACTTCTGTACCATTGAT
Organism: Oreochromis niloticus; assembly: GCF_001858045.2. NCBI lineage: Eukaryota > Metazoa > Chordata > Actinopteri > Cichliformes > Cichlidae > Oreochromis > Oreochromis niloticus. The sequence continues at coordinate 3,108,724 of NC_031983.2, forward strand.
CATTAATGCTGTGTTCTATCACAGCTGCTCTATTCCCATGTTGTTGCAGTATATTAATGACTAACCTCGTATTGTGGATGGATTATCTCAGTTGTTCTCCTGACTGAAGTTTGGTCCGTTTACAGCATCCTGCCATGCGATTGCATTTGTCCATAACCATCAGGAACCCTCACGTTAACTTTTATCGAGTGGAAAAGTGTTAGCGTTCATCTTCCAGCTTCACTGTTTATGTTATGCTAACATAGCTGTTTCGCTAGCGATCACATAGCACATCATTATATAGCAGCTAGCCCAACTTCAGTAACCCTACAAACGTCACTGCTGTTTAGTTTTCTGTCTTCATTTATGTTGGAAGTGATAGCAGAGCTGTATGTTTGAATTTTTCCAGAAATCTCTCAGTCAGAACATGCTATATCATGCTTAGGTAACTAGCGAGCTAACTTCCGTTAACTTCCTGCTAACTTCTAACTCCATTAAATGTAATAAATTCTGTTTTCATGGATGCCTGGATCATAACTTCATAGTTACACCTGGTAAAGCAGCAATGCTGATCGTTTTATTAAAGATGAAAGAATTTAGACGGTTTTTAACTCTCAGTGATGCTGCAGTGTTCATTTGACTTTAGGACCTGAAGCTGACGGAGTTTAGGACCCAGATTACGCCCACAATTTATGAGCACCTTAGTCCGACAAATACGGCAATAATGACGGCCAGCTTGCATGTTCTGCAAAAAAAAAAGTGCTTTGTTGTGTATCTGACGGACAAACACCAAACCAGTTCCACATCACTGAAGTTGCACCATTTTTACAAACCAATTCTGGTTCATATGTTTCACTCATTGACTGTAGAAAACATGGACGACGCGACTCCGCCTCCCACCATTGTGCAAAAATGAAGCCAAAATACCCCGCTTGCGGAGGCTGCCATCTTGCAAATTTGGAGCCAGAGTCTGCGCAGTAGTGACTTGAGGTGGAGTGACTGTGTAACGCTCCCACCCACACACCCGCTGGACGTGACCGCAAACACGCCCCCCTACACTTTTTACGTAGCCCGGCTGCTCGAGTTTTTTTGCTGGTTTACCGCGACTGACGACTCGTTTAATTAAGGTAAATACAACCATGTCACTGTTATAAAAAAAGACACACAGCTTATCATCTTATAGTTCTAAAATCACTTTGTTGTTAATTCGTTTGCTAGATTAGCCGCTAGCATACGCACTGTGTTGGAGGCTTGTTGTTAGCTAGTTAGCGATGCTACACACCTGCTACTCTAATAGTCTGTGTTATTGAAGGATTCAGCACTTCTTATGTTTGTTTTTATACATTTTTAGACAGCGATGAGATCATCTGCACACTCTACAGAAGCCCAGAGTTACTGTTAATATCAAAAATATAATGCTGTCCTTTGAGATTTTAACATAAGACTGTGAGTGTAATGGATCTAAAACTGTTTAAATCTTCAGAGCCCTCTACAGCCTGGTAACATGGAGACTTTAAAAACATCAGCAGAACGTTTCAGTAGTGTAGTGCGATTTGTTCTTTTCATTTAATAATAGAGTCCATATTATATCAACAGCTACCCTGGAGAGAAACTAGTGAGGGAAACCATCAGGACCAAGCTGGGTTTCCTGGGTCCAGAGGTTTGGAGAAACTTCTTCCTTTTCTTTCATCACAGCTGTCCTGTGCCAGAGGTGCTGTTGACCTACTGAAAGAGGCTTCATTTAAGAAACACCAGGAAGACTGAAGCTCATCGCATTGATCAAGCAGGATTCATGATCTTCACCAGCAGCTCCCTCACAGGGAAATCTTCAGCACTCCTCCGTAGGCCCGATCCAGGAGATGGATAAACCCAGCATTTCATGAACACTGTGATGGAGACCTTTGGTTTGTGTAATGTTATAAATACTCGGATACTCCCCAGAGGCTCCGGACTTTTACATAAAGATATTATATTCAGTCCTGTAGAAAGTTATATATTTAAAAATATATGATCCTCTCTGGTTACTCTGGTATGAATAACTCTGAATCACTTTATGGTAAATAACACACTATCTGCAAAAAACTGTGAAAGAATTCCAGATGACAAGTTTGTAGTTCAACATACAAGTGACGACCTTTGACCTTCATCAGGTTTTATTTAATTGTGCCAGAGAAAATCTCATATGCTCTTCATGCAGCTGAGTACATCAAGTGTTTAAAACGGAAGCTGTGCAGGTCTGAGATCAGCAGCTTTGTGAAACACCAAACTGAGGTCCTGTTAATGCTGATATATAGTGACACAGTTACATGAGTGATTAATCCTTTTGTTTTTTGTCTTTAACTTTATCAATAAAGCTGCAGCTTTCACTACAGGACATGTGGTACTTTAACCTTTGTACTGTTTTCATCAGTTCATTTTGCAGTTAACATGTGAACATGTCGGATGATCTGTCTGCTGTGGTGCTGAGGTCTGAATCTGAGGGCAGCTCCTGTAATCACAAAGAGAACAGAACCATCAAACTCAAATATGAATTTTATCCCATCCATCCTCATCCGCTTTATCCGAGGTCGGGTCGCGGGGGCAGCAGCCTAAGCAGAGAAGCCCAGACCTCCCTCTCCCCAGCCACCTCCTCCAGCTCATCCGGGGGAACACCAAGGCGTTCCCAGGCCAGCCGAGAGATATAATCTCTCTAACAGCGCGTCCTGGGTCTGCCCCGGGGCCTCCTCCCGGTGGGACATGCCCGGAACACCTCACCCAGGAGGCGCCCAGGGGGCATCCTTGTCAGATGCCCGAACCACCTCAACTGGCTCCTTTCGATGTGGAGGAGCAGAGGCTCTACTCTGAGCCCCTCCCGGATGGCCGAACTTCTCACCCTATCTCTAAGGGAGAGGCCAGCCACCCTTCGGAGGAAGCTCATTTCTGCCGCTTGTATCCGCGATCTCGTTCCTTCGGTCACTACCCACAGCTCGTGGCCATAGGTGAGGGTCGGGACATAGATCGACCGGTAAATTGAGAGCTTTGCTTTTACACTCAGCTCCCTCTTCACCACGACGGACCGGTGCAGCGTCCGCATCACTGCAGCCGCAGCACCAATCCGTCTGTCGATCTCCGGCTCCCTTCTCCCATCACTCGCGAACAAGACCCCGAGATACTTAAACTCCTCCACTCCACCTCAAAATTAAAATGAAGCTGATTCTTCTGTCCTCACACACTCAGGATCTGAAGTTCTTCTCTTACATTTTTTCAGTATTATAGTACACTACAGTACTTTAATCCATAGTTCCTGATTAATGAGGAGTTACTGAAGTACAAGCTTTTAAAAAAATGTTACTGTCTTTACAGATGTGGCAAGAGCCTGAAAACATGCTGTTGTTTGCACATATTTAATATTCAGCTCTGCACAGGAGCTGAAGCAGCGTGCAGCCTGTTGCTTTTACAGTATAATACTTGTAATAAAAGTACAGTAACAGTAATTAGTGACTGATTAGCCCGGAACGTTTCTCTTAATTTCTTTAGTAAATTCATTCACCTGCACAGATTAGCTAAACGAACCCTGACAGCCGAGTGCTCATTTTAGCTAGCTAGGTCTCAGGACATAGCTAAGGACAGTAGTTACGGATTAGCTTACAAACACGATTAACTTACCGAAAAAGTGCAGCCGGGCCTCGGGTCCTTCTGTCGGGTAGTCCAGTTTACTGAAGAACACCTCAGGCTGTCAGGTTAAAACAGTCGGTCGTGTTTTCGTAGCGTAAACGCTGGCCCTCCTCTCAGAGCCTACGCTCTATCTGCTATTCCCGAACACAGATACGCAAGTTTCTCCGTGACTGCAGCTGCCAGTCAAAGCTGCTATGATGACGTTTCACCCCAATTTAACATCACCGCGGTAGGAATTAGAATCAAACTTATGGGAAAGGAGACCCCTTGGACATCAATCAGCATGATGAGAACTATTGATAACAAAAGAAAGAATCTTTGGAAAAAAATTATCTAAGGAGAATAAATTTATTTTAGTCTGACCCCAGTCCCATCCGCTAACATGGAGGAGGTGGGGTTTATGACCTATACTGCAGCCAGACACCAGGGGGCGATAGAGACGTTTTGGCTTCATTTTTGGGGAGCTGTCGCGTCGTCCATGTTTTCTACAGCCAATGGTTTCACTCAACAATCTGCTTTCCCCATTCTCATTCTCCGTTGCTACCGTGCTTTTTCGGCCATGTGCGTATGAAAACAAAGGCACTGCACATGCGCGTTTTACCCATACTCTATCGCGATATTTCATTTTCTTATCGTTGCCTAACATTGTACCGGTATTACTGTGAACGGTATAATATGGCCCAGCCCTAATCAACATGCTGTTTCTGCTCCTGGTGGGATTAAAATATTTGTAATGTTAGATGCAATTCAGAGTCAGCTGTTAAAATAAAAACGGACATTTTCACATCCAGGGATAAAGACTGGTGAAATATTCAGTTCAGTATGCTGACAGCTCTCCACGTAAGACTTTAAAATAAAACGAACCAGTTATGAAGCTTAACTTTTATTCTCAGCCAAACCGATTTGCTCAGGAACAAATAAAACACTGCAATAAGTTTTGAAAATGATGTGCGCTGGTGAGGACAAAAATGAAATGACAGATCAAAATGTCAGAGCAAAAATGACATTTGCAAAAATGTCAGAGCACTTTTGCAAATAGATGATGTCTTGATAAATCAAGCGATATATGAAGTTTACGCATCTACATCCTTGCCTGAAAATAATGTAAGAGTTTATTTTGTTCCACAGAAATGGTGATATCTCAAACTTTACGTACACTTCTAGCAACTCTCGTCCGCCATTGCTGATTATAAGTTTTGGACAAACAGAATTCTGGGATACTTGGTTTCACCAAGTCCACATAAGTGACCAGGCTGCAGCGTACGCGCTGTAATGCTTGCTTTGCTCACTCAAGTTTTCAATCACCTTCTGTATATCTGTGCGTCTCTGAGCTCCTGTGCTGGAATACCCTTAAAATGATGGCAAAAACCTGCGTGATCGTATACAGCTGGATCTCTAACCCAGCTACAGTGGTCTCAGTGCAAAGTGCCAAGTTATCGAAAGGTTATAACCAGCTGACGCCCCGCAAAAATTGTGTCACACGACACATGATATGACGTCAAAATCGCAGCGCGACACCAGCGATGTGTCGACTATAATAGTTGTAACACATACTTGTTGTACGCTGCCTCCATCTGACAACAGAGCTCACTGTAGCCAGCTGGGGCGTCCCTGGAGTGGAGCGGACAGCAAACCTGCTCCCTCTACTGGACGATGAAGTATGGTTTGTTAGCTCTGACCAACTGTCTAACTTTTTTTTAATGTAAAATTATTTGCAGGATTTGAAACGATATCTTTACAAACAGCTGCAAAGGTGTGTATCATTAAAGTAACAAAATCTTCAGTGTTGCAGTCGACACTATCAGGATGTTCAGTGTTTAATCAGGAAGTTTTGTTGTTTGTCTCCTTCAGCATCGAAGGTCTTCATGCTATTGTGGTCACTGATAGGGATGGTGTCCCGGTTATTAAAGGTAAGAAACATTCTGAATGGCTGGTTATTGCTGGTCTCACTGCTGCCATGTGGAAAACTGTAAAATCCATGAGAGCAAAAGTAACAGAAGAGAAATTTGGTAGTAGACTTACAGTGTTTTTGAATAGAGCCTAAAACCAGTGTCCATGTTGGCACTGATAGGAGTAGCTGCTCCTGAAGGTGGAAGTCAGCCAGGACAGAAGTCCACGAGCTGTCAGTTTCAGATCAACTCGCAGTTAGTCTGACTCACATACTATTACACATCAGAGCAGAGAGCAGACTTGACTACTTTGTTTGGCATAAGTGTTTTTTCTTTACCAAAAAAAAAAAGGGCTTTTTTTATTTTACTAAATATATTAATGTTTCATATCTTTTCAAATTTGAATTTCCAAGAAATGTTATATATTAATTTAGAGAAAAATGTAACCAGCATATAAGTTGTATCATAAATATACTGAATCAAGCAGGTTTGGGCAGTATTTGAAACAAATGTGAGCAGACAGCTGTAGTATTTATTCCTTGTGTGGAGAATGTTTTATCCCTGACATCGTTGCTGTATCCTTGCAGTTGCCAATGACAATGCCCCAGTTCATGCTTTGAGACCTGGCTTCCTGTCTACGTTTGCTCTGGCCACTGATCAGGGCAGCAAACTGGGCCTTTCTAAGAACAAGAGCATCATCTGCTATTATAATGCCTACCAGGTCAGACCCCTTCTTTCCAACAATCAGTAGTTTGGTATATTTGTCATATCCTAGTCTAGCTCAAAAAATATAATATTGTGAAAGTGCTGTTTTGTTTTTGAAAAAAAAAAGGTAAAATTTCATATATTCTATATTTGCTACACAGAAAGTACTGCATCAGTGTGCTGTGGGATGGAGGCTCAGGTTGTTTTGATGATGGTCTTCAGCTCTTCTGTATATCAGAAGGGTAGAGGGGATACGATTTTTAGATATGAATTTCAAGCTCTATCCAAGTTTAATCTCATTATGTCAGTTTGTTGTCAGGTCAGGGGTGGTATTGATCGACCAACTCAGAACACTGTTAGCACTGATCGTACATTTTTATATCTTGTAATCCTTTGTTCATTTAACTTTTTTTAATAACATGTAATGTTTCTGGATTGAACAGATTGTGCAGTTCAATCGGCTACCACTGGTCATCAGCTTCATTGCCGGCAACACTGCCAACACAGGTAAAGTTTGAGCCAGCGATCAGAGTGCCATTTAGATGTCATAAAAAAATCACTGTCAATCAATGTTAATATAAAATCAGCATTACAAGTTAAATTTAGCCAAATCACTGGATCTTCACTTCGATCTTCGATTCTATTCTATTTTGACTCAGACAGTCAGAAATATTATAATTCTGATCATTTATCAGGACACATCCATATTTTTATATCTATTTGTATAAAAACAAAGCTGACACTTGTGAGACTTCATCAGAGGTGTGAGCATCACAGCAGATGCCTTTGTGTCAAAGTACCTGAGGATAAAACACAGAAAATGAGCAAATGTGACAGGAATGATGGAGTTTGAGTTGCTGTGACAAACGTTACGCTTGCAAGATCCTCTGTGAAGAGAACGGGCCTGTTGGGCCTACAATTTCAGGTGTTCTCCGGAGAACAATATATATTCAATATATTTTTGAACAACAAGGTGCATGAAGTTGTGGATGTGGCTGCTGTGGTCCTGTCACTTGTGCCTGCCATTCACCAGTTTTGAAAGTCCTGCGTTAATTTTTTCCTCCCACTCTTTATCGTTGTTGCTCTTATACTAACTTAATATTGAATTGAATTTTAAGTGTTGTAGACCTTTTTTAGTGTATTTTGTATTTATTGGTGAGTCAAAAACAATTCTGTCAGGGATACAAATTTTAGTGACCATTAAACATTAAAAAACACACATAGAAAACATGTTATCACATGGCTCAATGTATGTAAAATATATGAAAATCAAAAAGAATTATAATACTTTTTAAACAAAAAACCCCCATAAATGTTATGTGTCTGTACTCACTGTGTATTATGAGTTCTTCTCACATGTGTATCATATTTGTTGACTAACAGTACAATACTGTCCTTGTTTGTCCTCAGGTCTCATAATGAGCCTGGAGAAAGAGCTGGCTTCACTAATAGAGGAGCTGAGGCAGGTGGTGGAAGTGACTTAAAGCTGTGACATATCAGCTGCACAGTCACATGATCTGGATCACACCCTGCTCACCTTCATGCTCTCAGTACTTCTGCATTCATGTCTTTAACAGATCTGACTAAATTTAAGACCTGTGCATATCTTGCTGTGTTTTTCTGTACACCTTTGTGCCATTAACGGATATTTCTTGTAGAATTTCTTGTCTGATTAAATCTGTAATTATAAGCAATTAAAAATGTCGGGGTTTTTTTTTACAACTAGGGTTAAATTTTGTATTTTATTTTATTAATTGTTGGAGTTGAACCTTCCTTTTTTTGGAGGGTCTTGCTTTAAGCATTTCATGATATTAGTTGTGCACTGCTGTAACAGTGCTGTATGTATGATGGGAAAAGGATGCAGAGAATATTTAGATGTGATTTATATCATTTGAAAATGTAAATATGGTATTTAAAAAAAAAAAAAATCTCTAAAAAAAACTGGTTAACAACAAGCTAACATTCAATTAACACATTCAGGTTTGCATTTTTATTGCTTCAATGTTCATGTAAATGCTTTCAAATGTTTATTTTTTTGTGCAAAATTCAGTTCAATTTTTTCTTTAAATCACAATTATCATAAGGTGCTTTATGAAATGGGGAAAACCCCCAAGCCGTAAGAACCAGTGCCTTAGGTTCTGGCCCACCGTCTGACACTTTAATGTTTTGTTGGCATTGTTGTCCAAGTCTCTGGAACTCAAGTGTTCAAACGGCAAAGAAATGTTACAAGGTATCATTACGAAAGAGCTTATGGAGAAAAAAATGGTAAAAACAATTTGGATGTCCAAAAAAAGTGTGGACGAATAAGAACGTTAACAGATTATTCTGCTTCACTTTAATGGTAAAGAGATTCCAGGGGGTACATAGGCCTACTATGTGCTGGGTTTATGAGCTGTCCAGTTAGGATATATTCCTAATGTGCTACAGTTATGAGAGATCTGGTCTATTGCAGCAAGAACGTTCGGTTAACAACTCTTGAGTTTGTTAACCCTGAGATGAGTGAAACTCGAAAGTTTTCTGGACCAGGAAGAGAGTTAACTTTGACAGTTACCAAGGTAGAAGACTGAACGTCACCTGCTCTCGTTCAGGTTTTCTTTAACAGTTTCTTTTTCTGACCCTTTTCTCCCTTGCTACTGACCCTAAACCTAAACTGACTGATACACCAGTACATTTCTTCTTTCACAAAGTCACTGATGAAGCTTCAAGAGGAGAGAAGTAATCTGCAGAAGTTTAAGCCAGACATTAATATGTTTTTGTACTTACCATGTCCACTTTTACAGTCATTCAGGCATCCTAATGTAAGGTTTGAGACAGTGATCATGTTGCAGATTTATTATCACTTTCAATGGGTGAATGTAGCATGTTGTATAGTACTCCGGGAGTCCATTTACCATCAATAATCAATGATTTGGTTGGTGTGTTGGAATCGATCATGCTGATGGAAAAAGTTGAAACTTGGAGATGATGTGAATATTTGAATGAAGCTGAAAGGACTTTAACTCCTCAATTTATTTATATTAAAAAATGTAATTATTTGTGTTTTTGCTGTCAAACATGCTAAATTAAGTGAAGATTGAATTGAACTTAACAGAAGGTTAAATTGAACATAAGTGGCTCAAATAGATACAAATTTAGGTATGATGCAAATTAGCAATATTCAACATAAATGGGATGAAGTAATTTAACAAATTTTCAAGTACTTTATTTATGTTGCTATGCAAAAAATGATTTTAAAAACTATCATTACTGCTAATTGCACGTAAACCAGTTTAACAAAAAACTACTAAAGAAGTTAAAAAAATGTATCCAAACTGTTGTTCTACCTACCAGGCCGTTCACACCTTTGCAAATGTGGCAGGCAAAGGCATCCTTTAAACCTGGGTGTCAGTCATTACTTTAGTGCATATGGTCTTTGCAAGCTCAGACAGCTGGTTTATTGTTTAGGTCTTAGAAGTTCTAATTTGCTTGTTTGAGTTGGTTCACTGACCTATTGAATGACTTAAGTGTAGGAAGACTGAAATTGTGGAATTTCTAAATGTTTTTCCTGTATCTGTGTGTGGGGCATCCAAGTTTTCTTTTTAAAAATATCTCTCAGGTAAACTGACTTATAATTTGTATCCATGTGTGTAAAGACTTCAAGATAAATGACCTTGCTTTAGCTCTTTTTCCATATCAAAACTCCATAAAGTCATCCTCCGAGATGGAACCGATGTTTCTGGAGAGCCAGTAATGGGAACCTTAGGAAAATAAATTTGACTAATGATAAAACTTAAACTTCTTCTTGTGATCTCTAAGTCCAAGGCATCTTTTACCTTCTTGTTCCTTCAACATTGGCTTCAGCTTCCAAAAAAAGGAATGACAACTATTTTGGAAGTTCCGACCTTATCATTCACTATTTCGGCAATATGGGCAGACCTGTGGATCAATCTGGTCATAAATAAAATCAAACCTATATGCATAGGTGGGATGTCTTAAAAAAAAAAAATCTTACTCATAGAGAACAGCTGAATATTTAAAAACTAATATTTGGAAGGATTTTGCTGGGAACAGGCTGCTGGCATTCCGGCTGAGGGCTGTGATGTATCAGTGGGAACAGAATGTGAGGGTTGAAGGTAAATGGAATATCATCAGTGGGTAGGGATCTGCTTGCAGGGAGTGGACTGAACTGGATCTTCATGGACCTCATTCTAACTGTGATGTGAAAGACTTAGGATGAAAAACTGTCATGCTGGTGTAACAGTGTTTATGTTGTATGTGATTACACTTGCCATGTTAACACACATATTTGTGTATTGTGATGTTTATTGGCTCAGTGGCACCCTCTCTCATAGATGGTGCATAAATGCCACTGGCGGCGTTGAAACGTTGCCAGATTACGAGGGACGAGCCTGAGGTGGGCTTTAGATCACAGCACTGTGCATGATCATTAGACATCTGTATTTGTGTGACCACTATATGGAGCACATGACCACTATAAATTGTCTGAGTGTTAATAAGAAGAGAATTGTTGCAAATGTTAAGTGCTAAAACAGCCACATAATAGTATTGTACACTGGCTAGCTTAGCTAGCAAGCTGATGTGCTACTATAACATGTTATTCGTTTTGTAGTGTCCTGTGATTGAGCCACCTGTAACGAGCCAACCTGCCTGACCAGTACATATGCTGTTCTCATCCAGATGATAAACAGATGCACTAACGGATAAGAAAGTCTCGCACATCATTTACTACATAATGCAGAGTCAAGTGATTTTTTAGACCAGTTAGTTACAGCAAAGTGTAATTGAGTGTGGTTACACTGGTGCCGTGAGCCTTGATTCTGAGCCCAGTGAGAGGACCCTGAAGTGTTGGAGGCGTTGACTGGTGGCTGGAGAGGCTGTGCAGCGGGAGTTTCTTAGGTTGCTTTTCTCTTTGTTTCAATACTACTCCATAGACTGTGCAGGTTAAATAAATTTTCACAGTCCTGGGGGTGGTGCCAGGGTGCTGTGCCTCCTTTCATCACAAGGTGGCAGTGTCCCCTGACATGTGGCTGATTTTATAGTCAAAGTGTGTTTTTTTATTTCATCTGTTTTCAGTTTAGATATTATTGGGTGGTGACCTTGCATAATGCCCATTAACAGCAGTTCAGTGATACTTGTCCTTGAAACTAGTCTCTATAAACTAGACCTGCCAATTACACTGGCTCTGTTAACATTATACATACACTGGAAGTGTTTGCATCATCTGTAATGTACAGACTACTGCAGTTAACTTGTCTGACTGGTAAAATAGTAAAATATAAAATGCTAATCATTTACAGATTTTCTGTTATTTAGAACATAAACATCATATCTGCAACAAAGATTATTGGAAACATTTAAATATCTATCATATTTCTGTGTACTTTAACCATTTAAGCTTACTGCAAAGTTACTTTTAGCTAACATTAGCTAATTGCTGTTGGATCAGAAGCAAAACCAAAATAAGTATTCTTATGCACAAAGCTGTCAGTTATAAATTGAGTCATGAAAAAGTCCTGCAATTCGTGTAATGATAGCAGCTACAGCATTCCCTCTAGTGACACGAGTATGAGACAACAAAATAAATGAGCAAGTTTTATTTTAATTCCACTGTTTTATTTTTACGTATATCAAATAAAATCAGATAACAGTTTGTCTTTTTTGTTTAAAACAAACAAACAGGAAAGGGTTCATTTTACAATTCTTTATAATTTTCAACACACATGGCTCATTTCCGGATTTTTGTGTTTCTCCATTCTAAAAATAAAAAAAGGCTGCAATGCAGCAAGCTGTAGATCTCTCTCTATGTTTAATATTTCTTGAGGGTCCTATAAAATATGATAGTCTGCTGCTGTTAATGCTTTTGATTTTTCTTTTATTTTGCTATCTTTACTGTTCATGCTGAAGTATTGTATGGATGCTTGGTGCAAACTAAAAAGCCATTAATAAATGAAGAAACAAGGATTAACAATGTAACATCTCATGAGTTCATGCAAACTTTTGCTTAAGGAAATTTCCAACTAATTGGACTACTTGCATTTCAAGACATATATCAAAGTGCATTTTTATAATCTGGACTCACAGATTTTGCTACTTTAAAGTCATAAGGAGATGATTCAGCTGTTAGAAACATTGTTGTAGGCATTTGATGCTGCCAGTGGAGAAACGGCTTACTGTTGCAAAAGAAGATAAGAAAGGCCCTCCAATTAAAAATCAATCATTGTAACATGTGTTGATACCAAGATGAGATATAAAGAGAAGCTAACAGCTTCTGCCCATTGGGGAGTAGGGAACATTTGACCACAGAGTAAATAAAGTGAATGGCATGAGGTAAGGATGTAGCGTGGACTTTTAACCCCTCGGGGCTTCTATTTTAGAGATCTGGTCTGTCAGAGGACTGGCTATCCACAGCTGTGTTTTCACTGGTTTTGTCCTGAAGGCCACATGGAGAGGCTTAAATGATCAACACATAGAGACACATACATACATGATGTGAGCAGGGACAAACCACAAAATAAAACAGGATGCAGTGATGTGTATTGGAACCAGTCAGTTTACAAAACTTGAAGAGTTTGTAAACTTTTGCAAAACACATTGTGTCTTTTGCAAAACACAAAGAGGCGTGTTTGGAGTCATTATTGACTCTGTGATCATTTTTGACCTTAAAGCATATTTTAAAAAATGTTTAAAATGCTTTGGCTCTTCAAGATTATTAAACCAGGAAAAAAATGAATATTTTCAACATCAGACTAATTGTCTGTTTGGTGACTGACTGACAAAAAAATCTATAGGTCATCCATCCATCCATTCACTTCCGCTTATCCTTTCCAGGGTCGCGGGGGCCGCTGGAGCCTATCCCAGCTGTCATGCCTGGAGTCATGTCTGGAGTCTCTGGAGCAGTTGTGTCCAAACGTGTTAATAATGGAGCTCAAGTTATGACAAGAAATTATACATGTACATGTGTAAAAGTTTTGAGCTAGCTTTTGTGCTAGGAAAATATGAAACAGTTTCAGCAATTTATTGAAACATGTCCAAGCATACCTGCAAACACAGTATATAAGGCAAAAATAAAATCAGCTGTGGCTGGGGCTCCCAGTATCAATTCCACTGTGAGTAGTAACATCATTTTGTTTTTCAGTGAATCACCTCGAGTTGAATGGGCTAACCCTGAGACAGATTTTTTAGCCCATAAGGACATTACTTCAAGTGGCTCTTTAGTTTCTTTGTCCTGTGTTTCCGAGTCAGCAAATTTCATTTATGCTCTGTGTGTCTTGTCTGAGCCAGTACTCGAGTCACCCGAGCAGGTAAAAACGCAGAATGGTTGCCAGCCAGAGAATAGTGAGACTGTTAGCCACGTTGCTCCTATGGACTGTTTTTCAGCCAGCTTGCCTGGACATTGGTAAACCTGCTCCTGAATCTAAAATTCCTTGTGTTGCACAGTTAGGGCCACATCAGTGACTGCCTTTTCGGGTTCTCAGCAAGCAAGTTTGAAGGGCAACAGGGTGGCAGCCTCCCTTGTTAAGCTGGCTAAGAAACTCGGACTGGGTGCCTCGGAGCTGTTTGATCAGGTCGAGTTTTGTGTCCCACACCCATATGTGTTCGAACCTGTTCACTGTGCTTTGGAGCCAGTCTCTGTGGAAACTGTTCATGCTGCATCTCTAGAGACTGTTTTTGGCATTGCTTCATCCCTGTGTTGCTTCCCAGCTGGTTTACGTAGACTCTGCCTGTGTAAATATACCTGTTTTGGACTATGTAAAGGCTGCTTCTGCTCATTTGTTTGTCTCTGCCCCAGGGCAGCAGTGCTCCTGCCTTTCCCTGCACCCGTACCAGTGCCTCGGGTGAGGGTGGCTGGAGCTCAGGTGATTCCTGTTCCTAGTCCCAGGTCGGCTGAGACACCGCTCGTTCTTGCACCTGTATCTGTTTCTCCAGTGGGAATAGCGGCGCCCAGCCATTGCCTGTCCCTGTCCCGGCTCCCAGGGTGAGGGCAGCAGTGACCCACCGTACTCCTGCACCCATACCTACTCCTCGGGTGGGGGTGGCTGGCGTCCGGTCTGCACCGGCACCCATGCCAGCCCCCAAGTTGAGGCCAGCCCAGGACACTGTCGATCTCCGCATCCCTACAGACTCCTCGGGTGGGAGCGGCTAGTGTCCTGCAGGTGCCTCCACCCATCCCTGTCTCCGCTGGTGGCTCAGTCGAGCCTGTCCAGCCACTTCCTTCGCTAGTGAAAGGCTCAGGAGAATCAGTTCAGCTGCCTGTGGCTTACAGTCAACCACCACATCAACCACCTGCTTAGCTAAGCGCGGCTCCCACGCCGCCGACTGCCCCTGCTGGAGGCCCAGGTGAGCCAGTCCAGCACCCTATCTCATCGGCTGGGGGCTCTGAAGAGCCCTCCAAGCCGCTCTCCTCGTCGGCTGGCGACTCTGGAGAGTCCGTCCAGACACCACCTGCGGCTGCCACACCGTCACCTGCAGCTACACCACAGGTGGCTGGTCATGCATGCTGGCCACCTGCCAAGCTGCCTAGGAGTCTCCGGTCAAGCCCACGCCTGCTGCACCTCCGCCGCTTTTCACACAGTTGGCCTCTGGACCTGCTTCACCTGCACCACAGCCGCTTTGAAATTTGAAATTTCCCCTTGTGGGACTAATAAAGGTATCTTATCTTATCTTATCTTTCCACGCAGGCAGCCCCCGCACCTACTTTGCCTTGTACTCCTGTGCCACTGACCTTCGGGTTGCCCCCCTGAACTGTGTTTGTGGACTCTGTTCCCTTGGACTCATGGTCTGCCACAGCTCTTCTGCTTTGTTTTGGACTCTCCTCAGCTCCAGTACTGTTCTTTGGACGTTTTGTTTTGGACTCGGACAGTTGATGTGTGTTTGTGTGAGTCCTTGTCTTGTTTCCTCTCCTTGTGTGTCATACCATGTTCACCCTGCCTGGCCCGTCATGTCTCTCTTGTCCCCTCTCTCTCGTGCTCCCTCGTGTTCCTTCGCTCTCTCTCTTGTTTGCCTTTCCTCCACTCCTGTGTCAAGCTCGTGTGTCAGTTTTGCATTCCATACTTTACTGTTTTATGGTGAAAGTCTTGCTAAAACATAACCGAGGAATAAAACTCACATTTCTCCACTTTTATGTACAGCTGGTTTTCAAGGAGTCGCTGCAGTACAGCACGGACGTGCACCTGGTGCTCCTGGAAGTCCTTGGAGAAGATCAAAATATCATCAAGATACACGAACACAAAGATATTGAGGAAATCTCTGAGCACATCATTAACAAGAGCCTGAAATACTGCAGGTGCATTGGTTAGGCCTAGCGGCATGACTAGATACTCAAAAGCCCTAATGGAGTGTTAAAAGCTGTTTTCCACTCATCCCCTTGGCGGAACCAGGTGAACCAGGTGACAGGTGATAATTTGGTGAACACAGTAGCATCATGGATGGGTTTGAAGGCTGAACTTATGAGTGGGAGAAGGTATTTATTCTTCACCGTTATCTCATTCAAACCCCTGTAATCAATGCACAGGTGGATCTGTCCTTCTTAAACACAAAGAAAAAAACAGCACCCACTGGAGACAAAGACGAATAGATTATTCCAGCTGCCAGGTACTCTGGAATGGACTTCCATGGCCTCCCTCTCAGGCTAGGAAAGATTGTACAGCCTCCTGGAAGGCAGAGGAGGAGAGACAATGCTTTGGTTTTGCTAAACACTTCCTTGAGGTCGTGATAATCCATTGGAACAGCTGAGAGATCTACAGACTGAGGGGCACTAGCAGGGGGGTTTTGCCCACCAGCGGGTTGTGCAGAAATAAGGCAATTTCCCGAGCAAAAGGAGCTCCACGCGGAGATCTTATAACTGGATCAGTTGTTGGGGTTGTGTCTTTTGAGCCAAGGGAAGGCAAAAATCAGGGGAGTGTCAAGTTAGTCAAAGGACAAACGAATGTGAGGGTCTCGCAGTGGTTGCGTAATGTGATTACTGTGACGGGTCCTGTTTGGTGGGTTATGGTGACAAACACCTGGTTGTTCAGGGCGGTGGCAGGTATGGGCAGATTTGGAGGGATCAGGAGAAGGTGCAACTTTTTGACTAGTTTGTGTCAATCAGATTCTACTAAAGGGTTGCTCCGCCCATTGTCTACCAGTGGGCAGAGCCTTTTGGCAGTACCAGGCATGAGGTGGGAATGGGTTCCGGAAGTGGTACAGGAATTGGGGATAAGCAAAAGAAAACGCAATAGGGTTTGTGGCTCTTTTCGGCCTTTCTCTCCCTCAGGTGGTTGTTAGTTCTCAGGGAGAGAGAGACCAAATCCTCAAAGGTGGATGGCTCGTCCCAGGCAGCCAAACGATCTCTCATCTGATCTGATCACCCCCTGTAGAGTGTGATCGGGCCAGCCAGCTTTGGTGGTTGCGGTACGAAAATCAGCCACAAATTCTGCAACACTCCACTTGCCCTGTCGTAAATTTAGGAGCCGCTTAGCACCACTGCCCTCAGAGATGGAGACCCAACTCACTAGAGAAAGGCTCTGGTGCTGGAGAGACTGCATCTCGGAAAATTGATCTGTTTCTGAATAGATACAGTTGCTTTAAAAATAGATGAGCAAATAGATGATATTAGTAATGTTACATATGCCATGTCTGAAAATTAATTGCTAGGACTAATGATGACTAATAATGTCTTCAACTGTAAGTAAATGTCCTTTCACCTTGTTCTTACAAAATGCCTGTTACTTAAAAAATGTTCTCAAAAATAATGAAAAAGTAAAATTAATATGAAATTAAGAAATTAAGTTACTTGTTGTTATTTCTGCCCATACATGCTTTAAGAGGTACGATAACTATGCCACTGTGTAAAGCTGTAGTGGCAATGTAACTGTAAGAGTGCCTGGCTATGAAAACGTGTTCAAAGTAAATCTGAAATTTCATGTGTTGATTTATTTCAGCATATTGCTTTTGAACCCATGATCAAAGCAGTCGTTACATTTAGCTTGTCCTGGTTAAGTACATTTCTGTTGACAAATGTTGACATTTTTTTCAGTGAAACTCAAATATGAAACAAGTGAAGTGTGAGTGGCTGTCCACACCTTGTTGGGGCCTTTCTGTTATGACTGCTAGTGACTCAGCTGGGAATAAGTTGATCAATCATACACTGAAAAGGTATTTGTCAAGCATCGCTAAGAGGCCAGGGTGTGTGCCAGGCTCTTTGAAAACATTTTTTTAATCACAGAGTAAAATGAGCTGTGAGATACAGTGAGGGAAATTTACTTTCGTAGTGGTTGAGCATTCAGCCCAAAAAGGCTTAGTAATATGGTTGTTAACCAGATATTTACTCTGAATCTCATTACCTTTTTGGAGTGGCTGTAGCTAAGGATGTAGAGCATGTCATTTACTAATTAGAAATCCTTGGCTGCTCCAGTGTCCATGCCAATATTCTTGGGTAAGACACTAACCTCCAAGTTGCTCTCCGATGCATCCATCAGACTGTGAATGTTAGATAGAAAGCAGTTAGGCGTAGACCAAAGTGCCTGTCTTACTGGGTTTGAATGCCAGAATGAGACATGTAGTATAAAATGCTTTGAGTGTTCAGGTGGAGTAGAAAAGGTACAACTATTTTGGGGCCTTTTTCAGCTATATTTGACAGATTCATGTGGAAAAGGGCCGCGGGTCAGACTCGAACTGGCCACTCTCAGCCATATGACACGTGGGCGCTTTCTCAACGCGCTGCCCTAAACCAGCACATGTGAAGGCACCATTTACCTTGGTAAATGGTAAATGGCCTGTATTTATATAGCGCTTTCTAGTCCCTAAGGACCCCAAAGCGCTTTACATATCCAGACATCCACCCATTCACACACACATTCACACACTGGTGATGGCAAGCTACATAGTAGCCACAGCCACCCTGGGGCACACTGACAGAGGCGAGGCTGCCGAACACTGGCGCCACCGGGCCCTCTGACCACCACCAGTAGGCAACGGGTGAAGTGTCTTGCCCAAGGACACAACGACCGAGACTGTCCAAGCCGGGGCTCGAACCGGCAACCTTCCGATTACAAGGCGAACTCCCAACTCTTGAGCCACGATCGCCCATGCTGTTGTTGACCTTGGCCAACAGCAGCACCTTGAAGATCCTGGGAGCTATTTATTCAGGATATGTCCTTCAATGTGCACATTATATAATGTAAATAAGTAAGAATGAGTGTCTTAATTTATTTGCACAGTATTATTAAAATATATTTAAAATTGTAAAGATCCTGTCTCGGAGTAAAGCTGAAAAGCTACTTCATGTGTATATTTTTTCCAAGGCTAAGTTAGTATATATGAGATCACATTTCTCACATATTAGCTTCACCTTTGATTTAATCATTAAATCCTTCATATTAGGTTATACCTTATAATGTATGTCTTAGTTTTGTTCAGCAACCAAATCATGTGTTGTGGCTAATGAGTTATTATATCTAGAATTGTTCTGTTCCTGTACTCTCACTATTTCCTTAGTTTGGAAATGGTGCAACTCCTGTCACACGTGGATTTTGTGAACTCCTAAACTACTTTTGTTTTCCATGCATCTTACCATACCCATAGCAAAATGATTAATTCCTTGCAGTTATGCAGAATGTAGACTGAAACACAAGACCCAGACACTGATTCAATGAACATTCCAGCTCAAATCGGCCAATTTTTAAGAGCCTTTTCTGTCTTCAATTTGCATAAAATTTTTATGATAGACAGTGTGAACATTTATAATGATTGCTCTGAAATTTCCTATACTATACATACATATACTTCAATACTTTTCAGGATAAATATTTTTAAAAATGCCGCCTGGCATCCTGGGGCCTTCTCTCAGCTTGTTTTGAGATGGTAAGCCTCTGGCAGAGTAGGTTGCCTGTTGCCTTTGGTTTTCTGTGTCTCTTGCCCTTTGGTGCCGTCTGGGACCTCCTTCTTCTATCTGCTTGGCTTGGCTCGACTTAACTCTGCTCTACTTGGTTTTGGTCATTTTCCATTGCCACCTCAATGTGTGTGAAGTTGTTATACACAGGTGGCCAAAAGTCCCATGACATCATTTGTATTTGACACAAACACAACTGTCAGGAGAATTATTCTAAAATACTTCTTCAGTTGAGAATCAGAGAGGAGAAACACACACTGCAGTTAGTTACTTGCAAGCAAGGGCAGCCACAGCACTCGCACAGAAGTGCGGGCTCTGAGACTCGCCCCATGCCACTGCCCTGGTCTTTATTTATACATCAGTGGGTGTTTGTTCCTTACATTGGAATGTGGATGTTTAGGTTTGTGTGTTTGTGTTTGTGTTTGTGTGTGTGGTCAAAGCATGACCCCATATATGACTTCCCTAAACCTGCTGGCCTGGAAGTCCAGCAGTTCATCTAAACAAAATGCACTTAGCTACGTTTATCCTACCATAAAACAATAAAAGAAGGTACGACCTTTCCCATGCTCCTAGGATGTGGGGGGTGAATACCAGAACACTCTGGAATCACACAAAGCCTACTAAAAATCACACATCCTATCACTACACAATCGATTATACACCTCTAAGCATATATGGAAACTCATATCATTAAAAGCTTATACTGACTACTAAGTACAATTTTCCATTGACAACAACACAGCAATGGTTGGTGTCATGGCGACCATGCCATTTCCCTCATTGATGTTTTGTTGCCGTTTCAAAAACGGTGATCTTGATTTTGAGAAAGGCTTGCTGTCATGACACATCGAGCGACACCACTGACAGGCCAACTGGTGGCATGCAGTCTGTTGCAACTCAGCTCACTTGGAACAATGACTGATTAGGCGGTAACACCTGGTACCA
The DNA here is from genome assembly GCF_001858045.2 of Oreochromis niloticus. Classification (NCBI taxonomy): domain Eukaryota; kingdom Metazoa; phylum Chordata; class Actinopteri; order Cichliformes; family Cichlidae; genus Oreochromis; species Oreochromis niloticus. Next base: position 3,128,764 of record NC_031983.2, read on the forward strand.
GACACTACTACCTAATGGAAAACTCTAAAATCTGACTCGGCTCGACTCGAGTCGACTCAAATCCAGTAGGTACTAGTGGAAAAGAAGCATAACTGTCTGCCTCTGGCTCTTTGGGGCATTGATGTGGCTTTTCACCTTCAGACATTCTCTCTCTCTCTCATTCACACACACACACACACACACACAAAGCAAAATTTGTGTATTTGTTTTTTTTATCGCATCTTTCCTTTTCAAGCGTGGTTTGTTTTTTGTATTTGTTTTGTGCAGATATTGCTCTGTTTGGTTATTCTTTCCTCCTCCCATCTTTTCTTTTCTTTCTCTTTTTTCCTGCTGGTCAAAATTAGTAATGCTACATAACACATGTGATCATGTTAATAATACTAGAGATTAATAAACTGACTAAATTCAACTTTTATTTTATTTAATTTTAAAGAAAAACACAAACAAGAGGAGTCTATATGGAGCCTGTAGAGCTCATCTTGGAAAAGCAAATACATTTGGCACAACAGTGAATTCTGATTAGGATTTTAATTGCAAAAGCTGAAAGACAAGACAGACAAAAAGTAATAATGACTGCTGTGAAATTTTTGCTTTCTATTTCATATACTTTTCAAGATATATTTCTCTGACAAATGGTCATTCAGACCAATTAAACACCAATTTCTCAACACAAATGTTTCACTATAGATAAACCCCCAAATTTTCACTGGTCTTTCTTACCTTCAAAATGCATCAGGACTAATACACCAAAAAATATTGTCTAGTTAAAATACTTTTAAAAGGTCCAGCACTCCTGCAAGACTTATTTCAGCAAACATTGATAAAAAAAACAAAAACCCAGAATCAAAAATACTCAACACTGCTTTACGTGCTTATGGGACAAACACCTAAATGTTTACCAATATATCTTGGTCTACAATAGACTTTATGTTATTTCCTTTGTAATTAAAAATTACAGCAGTTATTGATTGTAAAATATATGCCCGCTAACTGTCACCCTAACTGTAATTTCATTAAGGAGAGATCATTTGGAAGAACCTAACCTGATTGACTAAGAGAGAGAAGTTAATATATTTGGTGATTAAACTCCGATGACCCATCATGGCAGAATCACCTCTCACTGAGGTGTCTGAGGTGGAGCTAGGCTGCATGAAAGAGAGTCTGACAGGAAGAATGACATAGAGCACAAATTTAAACTATGCAAAGTGGAGGCTGATTGACTCAGAGAAGGTGGGCGAGAAGATGATTGGACTAGAATATTGATGTAAGAATTAAGATTGACAGCATGGGAAAGCAATATTCATAAAGAACAGAAAAGCAGTCGAACACCAAGGAAAGCAGGCACAAGGAGTTATTACAAATCTTCCTTATTGAACTTACACTTAAGCTTAGTTTCTTATGTGTTGTAATGTATTTTATACAGTGAAATTCTGGACACCACAGCTGCTAGTATTTTACCATAAATTAAGATTTTACAGTAAAATACCGTATATCTTACATTTGGACTGCTTTTTCACTGTGAAGAACCGTAATTAATTTTGCATATCTTTAACATATTTGACCTATTTCAAAGTTGTTTACTGTGAACGCACGAGTGTTGCATGTTGCTGCCCCTCCCGGGTACTTGTTGGTTCTAAGGTGTAGGGGAGGGGGTGGACCTTGGCAGATGTCAGGTGATTCTTGGGACAGAGAAAGACCCAGGGTATTGGTTGGAGTGGCTAGTGCCTAGCAGGTGCCTGCACTCGTTCCTGTTCCCCGGAGGAGGGCGGCTGAGCAACCTCCAGTTACATGACCTGCTCACAGACGCCGGAGAGTCCTGCTCAGCCGGAGCTGGAGGTCGGCACCAGGCTGACACACCAGAGCTGCATCAGCAATTAAGCCTCACCTGCTTAAGAAGAATGAACTGGGTCTTGTTGTTGTGTGTAGGCTGCAGCCGGGTGTGTTAGAGTGTTCATTAACCGGAAATAAAGAAAAGTGTAACAATGTAGTCGAGTCTGCCATACGTCTGTTACACTGTTCTTTTTAAATGTACATTAAGAATTTTGTAGTGATTGGTCTTGGATGGTTCCCAGGTGACTAGAACCTTGGGACCCTGTTCTTGGCTCATGCCTGGATTGGCAGCCTCTGCTGGGGTGGGATGTCCATTGCCTCTGGTTCTCTGGAGCTGTTTCCCTCTGGCTGTGAGTGCTTTATCTGCTGGGGTGGGCACACGGTTGTCATCAACATGTGCAGCCTTGGGTCTTCAGTACACTTGGGGGCTGCAGATGTCTCCTGGGTCTTCCTCTGTCTGCTTGTGGATCTGAGTTATTGCGGCTTCTCACGCTCATTATCAAATATGATTAGTGAGAAAGACACATATACAGGCACTGACACACACACACATCATAACAAGATTCTTGATTTGTGTATCTGTATTTTTTCATATGTTTATCTTCCAGGTGCTGTTTGTTTTTGTTTCTTCCTACAGGTGTAGCTATTGTTGCACCATTGTGCATTTCTACATGTGCTCTTTTTTTAATTTCCTGTGTCAGCTTTGGCATTATTAAATTACAAGTGTAATTACAACTATAGAATGCATTTTCTGAAGAAAATGCAGTGTGAATGCTGATAGCTGAATGTTTTGAACTGAAATGTAATAATTTCTGAATCTTAAGTTAAAAAATGTCAAATTAGCCGAATCATTCACCTGAAAACCAAAGTACAGAACTGTTGAAAGCTGAAGTTCACACAGAGGAAGTTTAAAAGTTGGAGCATTCCTGAAAATCTTTCAAATGTACATTAGAAAAAGATAACAAATGACAAAAGAAAATTTAAAATCAGAAAAGATCTGAATTAATGTGGAAACCTCATATTCTTTAAATCCCTTGAAGAGTGAAAGTATGAATTTTACATTTCTAAACTCAAGAATCTTAAAATCTTAAAAGAAAAACCAGAATATCTGCTGTGTGTGTGAGTGTGAGTTTTCTTGTGTGCACGTCTATATGTGTGCATTTTCATCTGTGCACGTGTATGTCTCTCTGTGTGTCTGCATGTGTGCATTTGTGGGTTTATTTTCAGACTAACTGTGTGTTAGTGGGGAGATAAACTATACAGAGTTAGATGAGTTGAAATGTGGGAGAATCTGCTTTCAGTTCTAATCACCCCGTCAGAAAAGAGGATTCTAAAAGTCTGACTCCAACTGCCCAGGTGTGAACCACCCGTCTGCTGAACACAAATCCTCCAATGAAAAATAAGCAAGAAGTTAACAGGCCAATCAGAATGCTCTATCTATCCAGTTGGCCTCCAGTAAATTCTAACAGACTGTTTCTCTGTAGCAAATCCCTGTCAAATTCACCGAAATGCACCTGTTGAAAAACTGCTGGTAAATCCAAAACTGTAATTTCTATAGAAGACATTTTTGAACCGTGACGATCCTGAGGATTTATCCTACACAACAGTGTGTTTTTAATGTTCCCGGTGTCAAAATAAAATGTGTTTCTATGGGTCGGTTAGAAGGTGCTATCTCCACTTGGATCTACACAGTCCAAAAAGTTGACATTTCTTAACTTTGAGAGACGCGTTGTTGGAAAGATACGTTTTTGAGAGTAAAATGATGCCTGTGGACCAAACACTGCTGAAAGAGAAGTTTTTCAAGATGAATCTTTGGGTTTCTGCCACAGTGTCAGTTGGCCCTCAACCACAAATGGTCCCATAGACACCCATTATAAACTCTGAAACGGGTGAAAAAAAGCATGAAATTTAAACTGGAACTGAGGAAAACATATGAAAGATATTGAAAAGCTAAATACAAGCTGTATAGTTCAATTGCTTGGCTTCATTTTAAAGTTTGAATGGTGTCTGTAGGTGAATGTATGTGGAAGTATGTGGAGATGAAGTTGAAAGAGGATTTGAAGGGTCTCCCCATTGAAATACAAAGAAAAACACAAACACGAGGAGCCTATAGAGAATTTATAGAGCCTGTTATGGAACACAAAATATGCTAGGCAAAATTGTGCATTCAGATCATATTTCTGATTGCAAAAGCTGCCATACAGTGTTGTTTGTCAAAACATGTCATGTTATCAACAATTTATTGGTTTAATAATGAATGGAGCTTGAAATTGGCTGTTTGTGATACGAAGAGAATGTTTTGTATGGTGGAAACACAACTTTCAGCTGCCAATTTTCAAACAATGCTTATTTGTCAAAGAAATGCTGCTGGAAAACACCTTTCATGCTTTTGGCACATTTTGGGATTGTTTGCTGCCAGAGTGGGACAAGGAGGCTTTTGTTTATAGATACCTCATTCTTTAAATTCTAGATAGAGACATAAGATAATGACACAGCCACAGAGCAGACAGAATGGTGAATGGTGCATATATGTTCGAGTCAAAATTAGAGACTAAATACTATATATTTATTTCACAGCTAGTGTAGTACATGTACTGCAAGTACAAGTCTATTTACCATTTACTTGATTACCACTACATTTTTTTTTACTGCACAACAGTAATGGGTGTCTTGGGTGGTACCCCAGCCTCTGGTGGGGTGGTGCCCATTTCCTCTGGTTATCTGGGGCTCTTGCACTTTGGCTGTGAATGCCTGAAGTGGGGCCTCCCTCCTTCTTCCAGGGTGGGCATTCAGGAAGAAACCTCTGGCAGAACCAGGCTCAGGGAGGGGCGGCCATCTGCTGCGACCGGTTGGGACCAGTTTTTTAATGAAAAGCTGTGTTAGTTTTCCGCCACGTGATCATTGAATCATTACTTATTATTAATCTCCAGCTCTCTTTCACAGCATGTCTGTCTTCATCCCCTTGCCCCCCCCGAGCCTGGTTCTGCTGGAGGTTTCTTCCTGTTAAAAGGAAGTTTTTCCTTCCCACTGTCACCAAAGCACCAAAGTGTTGAGGTTTTCTATGTTTTCTTTGTATTTTTGTAGAGTCTTTACCTTCCAATATAAAGCGCCTTGAGGCAATTGTTGCTGTCATTTGGTGCTACATAAATAAAACTGAATTGACAATTGAATGTTTAAGCTTATAAACTACATACGTCGTAAGTAAATCAGCAATATTCACTTGGTAAATTCAAATAGTAATAGAATAATTATTAGCATGTGTAAATGTATACATATATAAATTAACATTTAGATACGTAAATTTAAATGTGAAGAAAATGATTCATAGCTAATCATGCATGCCGAATGTGTTTGTAGAGTAACCGTTTACACTGGGTCTCTGGCCGTTATTATCATTCGTTGTGTTGTACCAGTTGAGGGGAGCCTACATGTTCAGTCATGCATATATCCCTTGGAATACAAGCTGGATGAAAAACAGGTTTTAACACTGCTCTGAGGGAACATGTACAGATGTTTGTTATTTTAAGACTTGCCATTGTCAGACAGCTCTTCAAATTCATACCTTAAACTTTCTGACTACATAGGTGTGTATCGCCTGCCAGACACTGGCAAATTAAAAACAACATATTTTCTCACACTAACTCATTTTTGAATGCTACTCCTCACTTGCAGCCATGGGAAGGAAGGAGTAGCAGTCAAAACTGAAATAGCATCCACCCATTTCATGGCTTTATATTTTTTGTCACTTGTGGCAGTAGCAGAGAGCAGCTGTCTCCACAGAGATGGGGCCATTCAGGCCATCCTAAATGAATGAAATGTTTTATACCGACACTTCAGCAGTGGTGTTAGCCAATTTATGTGATTTTCAAATGCATTTATTAACAATGGACCTGACGAACTTGTATATGCTGACTTTTAATTTAATGAATTCATTTAGCCAAGTAATATATATCTATTCATGCTACAAAAGGCAGGGTACACTCAGTCTGTCCCAGGGCACTAACACTCTAGTCAAATAAAATTAAGCATTATAAATTTCATTTATTCATGTAAACCCAGTTGAACAGCAGTTAAGATAACAAAGGTAGGAGGGAAGAAATGTTTTACCTTTTATAACAGGTGGACACCAGGTCCTAGGAGGTTAAGGTGCTTAGGTATAGAAAAAAAGCATGTAAGAATGTGTGTGAATGGGTTAATGAAGCTCATATCAACAAAGGTTTTGAATGCTCAGTACGAGTCCATTTACCATTTATCAGTGCCTAAGTGCTTTCGACATGGATGCTTGAGCATGCAGAATTCATCTATCAACCTTCAAATTGGTCAGTGTCTCATTCTAACATCCGCCCCTTTAAACTGTAGATAATTCTGTTATACTTGATGAGAGACTGAGGGGATACTAAAGTAATCACATTTAGTGTCACATTTAGTATTCTGTTTAGCTTTCAAGAAGAAGCCTGCAAGTTGTGCATCTGCATTTAATGGTTGCACTTTATCTTTTCTATTTACCAGAACCGTCATCTTTCAGTAAACTTACTGTTTTGTCTTGTTCATCAAATGAGAGAAAACAAATGTAAATGTTTGACAGTGAAACAATTTCGATTTAGACAACATCATTTTGCAATCAGCAACCACATGGACATGCATAGGATATTTTATCAGGCCTGACAACTAAGGGAAGAATGGCCACTGCTCTGATTCATGTGATGGGATTCTTACTTTGAAGAATCGCCTGTATATGAGTGGAGTGCACTCCCCTTCTGCACCACATGCAAGACCACAACACCCAGGTGAGGATGCTTGCGAGACTGCGATGCAGTCATTTTATGTTGGCAGCTGTCTCCAGAGTTTGGCATCAGAAGCTGAGGTCAAAGCTTTTGTAGATAAACAGCTCCTGCTCCTGGCAGATGGAGGTTTTGAGTCAATGGGCCAGTAGTCAGCCCTCCATCATCAGTCTTCTCACTGAGCTTTAATCTCAAAGCAAAAATACTCTGCTATAAGTTCCACCCTGTTGATTACCCAAAAGTGACTTCATGCAATTTACAAGGTTTTAGCAAGTCAGTATGAGCAGCTTGGCCATATCGTGATCATTCTTCAGCAGATATATGCATCATAAAAAGAGTGGGATGAGCCCCGACTCCAAGAGGACCTCCTCCAGGGTTTGAAGGAATAGGGGTGAGTACTTCCTGACATGTGTTACAGGTTCAAAATATTGGGGATGGATACAGGAGGTATACCAATAGCTTCAACAAATGCTTCAATGCAATGCTTATTATATAATTCTGATGTAATGATAAAATAACAGTAAAATATCCCGTCTCACATGCAAAACATTTTTGTTGCCCATTGCTACACCTGCTCTGACATGGATGCAAGCATGTCATTGTGATGTGTATATGCATCAGATTTGCCTCGAGTTTCACAAGGTCATGTGTGTTACTAGGCAGTCTTTCTCAACACACCTTGCAGTGTTTCATGGATTGCTGGATTTCATTGTTACTGAACCCAAAAAGCAGACATTATTTTATTTTGTTTATTTATTAAGTGTATTTGGTAACTGAGGAGGAACTGGGCAGGCAGAAACTATTGGCTGTACCGAGGACCTGATAGGATCTGTGAACAGGGAGAATAGGAGTTAGTACTAGTGTAACACATCTGTACCTGCCCCAAAGCTGTAATGCTGACTGTTATGCAGGTATTTAGAAACAAGTGTGCAGCAGACTTTACCAAAGCCTATTCACATGAAAATGTAAGAGATTACTGCATACACAAAGTACCTCTGAAACTGGCTTCACAACCACTGACATAATAAGGTGACAATCAGGCCTGCTCTACTACTAACCTGCTACCAGTCAGCTTATCACCCTGGTAATAAATCTTATTCATACAGTCCACAAACATTTAGCTTCTTTCTTTAACATCACAGTATCACAGCAGTTGATCTAATATCTTACTAGAGAAAGCGTGAAGGAACAGCATATGTACTCAAAATAAACATGAATTAAAGGCCAAGTCACTGGAGGAGTTGTTAATGGGTGGCAGATAAAATTCCTAACCTGCACCAGGTGTCTGCCACACACCACACCCCAACATTACTGTGGGGCATTCAATGACAATTAAACAATCGCCAATCTCATACCCTAATGAATAGCCTGGGTTATACTGGTAAGTGGGGAGCTGGAGAATGGCTGCTGAGATAACTGTGTCTGTTTGCCTTACTTGGCATCCAGTGGGTGATGATGGATCCCGAGTAAGGATAGGGTTGCTGTCAGAGGGCAGGCTGGGGTTTTAAGCCAAGTGTGTGGATAGCAGTGGAGCATCCATATGGGGCAATGGAGATGCATCCACAATAAAGTTTGTGCAGATCAACAGACTTGTGACTTTCGCCTGAGTAAGACACAAGCTTGACCATAAGCTAAGTTGGCTGAATGTGCTCAAATGGCGCACATACACTGTAAAATATAACTTGTTGTTTCAACTTAAAAATATGAGGTAAAGGGCTGCCTTAAAATTTTAAGTTAAGTCAAGAAATAGAGTTTGTTCTTATAACACAACCAATTGTTATCTTAATGAAAAATCACATGTTGTCTAAACTTTCATCTTAGTTTAGTTGACTGAGATTTATTAGTCAGTTCAACTCCTTTAATTGTCATCTTTACTTGGGAAAACCCTTTCAGCTAAATTAAAATAATCTATTGTTTAAACTCTTGTCCTAGTTCAGTTGACTTGGGTTTTTTAGTTAATTCAAATACTTTAGTAGTTCTTTTAACTTAGGAATCTATTTTAGCTTAACTAACATAATCTGTTAGCTAAGTTGATTTAAGTTTATTAATTAACTGAGCTCCTTAAGGTAGCTGAGTGAACTTGTAAATCAGTTTCATTTTAATTATCAGAGTTGATTGACTGGATGTAAAGAAAAATGTGTATTAAACATCTTAAGTTTTGTTTTGTTTTTTTTTGGCTTTCTAACATCCATTTCAGCAAAACTACCTGTTAGGTGTATCTGAGATCTCAGGTTTAAATATCTACATTCCTTTAAATTAATTTTCTGTTGTTTACAGAAAAAAAATAAAACCCCACAGATTCCATTAAAGTCTATCTGATCATTTCATACAGAAAGTTTGTTTTAAGAACATGACAAGACAATTACTCATGAGCACCCAACATTCACCATTTATTGTGCCATCTTAGTCATCTGAGAAACAGAAAAATCAGTGACGTAGCTCATCAGGCTCACAATCCATCAAAACTCAAAGGCTGCTCCCTGTGAAACAATAAATTTGAACTTGGTCTTGAGCCCAGTTTGGGTGAAGATGAAATTCTGACCAATACTCTCGGAGCAGTAGTGATTCTTGTGAAGTAACAACATAAAGTCTGCATTAATGTAATGTATCAACGGGACACTTGCTATTTTAGAAAAGTTATTCTTTACATTTACAAAATTTTTAAACTTCATTGTGCTCAGTCACACCTGTTAGCATAAAACTTGAAATATTGAAATAGTACAAAACCTTTGATAAGTGACAGTAAAGATCAGTTTATAACAAGTAAGACATCAAACTCTTGTATTTGTCTTCGTTTACAATTGCAACAAATTCCACAGAACCAATATCTCTGAAAATGAGTGCATGCTTCTGAAACATTTGATAATATGGATATTTCAGAAACATTAGTTTGAGTCTGCTCAATTGCAAAACAAAGGAAAAACTACTGACTTGCATGAGATAAGCATCTGCAAAGTCCAGCATTATATTGTTGTTCACATAAGTTTCTTAAACCATGAACAAATGAGTAATTGTCTAATCTGGAATGTAAAGTGTAGTCATTTAGTGACATACAAAAGTGAGAATGAGAACTTGCAAGAATAAAAAAACAAACAGTAAAATAAAAACTGTCCTTAACACTAAGGAACATACAATTACAGTTCTGCATGGCTTTCTGCAAGAGTCTGTTTCTTAGACCATGCACTAGTGAGATGCACTGCCTTCCACCAATGTTCATTAGGATGTTCTGAATGACTTCAAAGATGTCCTTAAGTTCCTTTGGATAGTCTATGTTGAGGGCAAAAAGAAGGCCCATCAGCATGGAAATGGCACTTGAGACATCCCTCAGATTAGACAGGATTACTGCCGCCTCAAGGACAACCAACACATCGATGATGTCTTCTTCTTTCACCATCGCAATGCCAACTTTCATCCTCTTAGAAAACGTGTCTTCAATACCTGTCGGCTATAAAAGGGTTCAAAGACAAAAAAAAAAAAAAAATTACACAATTACAATTACACAATATCCCTTGTGCTTAACAATTCATGTCTTTCCAAAGAAGAGCCATACTGATGCTTTGGATGATGGTGATTGGCTTTGGGTAACACTTATTAGTTGTTAAAGTTTTTTCAGAATGAGATATGCACCCCCATGTTACAAATCCATTTCTTGCTTTAAACAAAGACCATGTTCATAAATAACTGAGCATGTCTTCAATTGCAGAATTCAAACAAAATTTTCAATTTAAATGGTAAATGGCCTGTATTTGTATAGCGCTTTACTAGTCCCCTAAGGACTCCAAAGTGCTTTACACATTCAGTCATTCACACACATGGGTGGATGACTGAATCGTGACTCAAGAGTTGACAGTTCGTCTTATAATCGGAAGGTTGTCGGTTCGATCCCCGGCTCCGACAGTTTCAGTTGTTGTGTCCTTGGGCAAGACACTTCACCTGTTGCCTACTGGTGGTGGTCAGAGGGCCCGGTGGTGCCAGTGTCCGGCAGCCTCGCCTCTGTCAGTGCGCCCCAGGGTGGCTGTGGCTACAATGTAGCTTGCCATCACCAGTGTGTGAATTTAAATCTACTTATGCTAAATATTGGCTGTGCTCTAAACCAAATCTGGCTGAGAATACACGAAATGTGCAAACTGCAGCTACACTACAGGATCAGATTATGGCTCCATAGACAATGCTTCTTTAATCAGTTTATTGATTAGAGTTTATTTTTTCCCCCTATATTAACAGCATGAAAAAAGAGCATATAGACATGGCTGAACAGGTTGCATAATTGGCACTGAATATCAACATCCACCTTTACCCAGCTGCCCAATGACTCTCGGCCAGTAACCTTTAATTGCTTACCCAGTCTACACAGTCTCTTTTCCAGGGTCCAGGACATTTCACCAAAGTATTGCCCCCCACAGCTGTAGCAGCCACTGCAGCCCCTTAAATATCCTAATATCTCTGCCATTACAATATACAATGTGAGAAATCAAACGTAAAGCTGAAGTGAACAGTACAGCAGCGAAATGTCAAAGACCCTGGTGAAGACACGAATAAACACAAGACACTAATAATATCAATGCTAGCTTGCCAGTTAGTTACTCTGAAACCCAGACCAAATCCAGTGTCAAAGATCTTGTAATAATACATTTGGTGAGGAAAAAGTACACATGTACTTTTTAATTTAAAATCCACTGTGGTGCTGTCATTATTAAATTTACTAAAAGAAACAATGCTAACCTTCACAGTCTTGAAAGTGTGTGAGGGATCTTCCTTTAGAAAATGAGGTCCTCTGTCCTCTTCCTTTGTGTAGGGCTCTGGTCAAAGAAGTCAAAAAGAAAACAAAAACACTTTTTAAACAGTGTTTATGAAGCATGTAGACAGCTCCAAATTCACAGCTTTTTGATGCATAATTCCATCAATATATGATTATCATTGGAGATTTTGAATCAGGCTTATCAGGACATTCAAGTAGAATATGATATCCAACCTACCACCAATATACATAGATTCTGTAAAAGTTACCACACTAAATGTCCAGTTGTGAAATATGATGACAGACTTTACTTATCAGCTTTCTTTCAATGAGTTCATCAGTTGAACTGGATAACCTAAAACTTAAACAAAGGATTAGATTTCGCAGTTGAACACTTACATCATCTCCGAAGCATCTTATGAGCCTAGTTAGCCTTTCTATGCCGCTCTTGATTTTGTACAGCTCCACGAACCTCTCCATAATGGTCAAGCACAGCAAAAAGGAACCCTTTCAGGTCAACAGATATAAGACGGGCAAATTCTGCTTCAACCTGAGCAATAGAAGAAGAGGGGTGGAGAGTACAGGCAGAATTAAAAAAAGATTCTTTGAGACCCAAATTTAAGCAAACAGTCATCTGAGGCCCATTAGAGAAAACACAAACACACAAAAGCAAACAAACAAAAAGATGCACTTTACCTGCCGTTCAGCAAACAAGGAAGTTCAGAGAACAATAAGCTCTGTCTTGAAATCTTTTAAAGTAGAATGATTGTGAAAATGACTTATGTGATGTAAAACTTTAGTAAACGTGCGATTAAAAGAACACTGAGTAAAAGGACAAGTAACAATTTCCTTATTCCTCAGATGTTTACCTTGATGAGCAATACTGTTTTAGTCCAACTGCCTCATTAAAGTTACACAACAGGCTTTTTACATTAAAGCCAGCAAGTCCATTACATACTCCCTTTTTAGATCTGAAATACTGTGCACATTCTGTGTATATGTAGTGGACAGCAATTTACCCCAAAGAGCGCAAAGTTTGCAAGTCCACCTCATTTAAATGACAAAGTCAAATGTGATCATCTAGACCTGTGAAAATAAATTAATGACAAACTTGCAGTTATGGATGTTATTACAACCACAAGAACCTAAACAGTCTGCTCCATTGCTTTTGTTAATGAATCATTTGTTGGTAACACGTCTGAATATTTAGTTTATGCCACCTGCATGTGATCATCAATAGTGCCATATTACTTCTTAAGAAGTACCCTGACACTACAATCTTTATATCATTTGTTCTACAGAGCTATTAAATTACAATATAATCTGTGGTGTTTCCAGTATGACAAAATGCACAAATTGTAACTTACCATTTGACTCCACTGACAAAAATAAATCCCCAGCATCAAGTTTGGCTTCACAGACCTAAAATAAGTAAAATAAAAATATATGTTATAATTATATTGTTTTCGCCATTTATTCATGTTTGCTAATTTTCTGACATATAAACAATGTTAGTTTTGTTACAATACAGAGAATGCAGTTTAATTAAAAGGTAAATTATGCAAAAAAAAAAAAACTTCTGCAGTACACCATGCCAAAAATCAGTGTCTCTGATGCCAATTATTTTATCACTACAGCTCGTTTAGTATGGAAACTCACACAATCTAGTCATACTGATCACAAGAGTTCAAAAATAAGTTAAAATAGTGAGCTGTTGTTAAGCATAAAGCATTTCAGGGTAACAAATAACTGCACAATATAATTAAAGCAAAAAATAAGCACACTGGAGGACTATCTGATAAAAACTAATATAATGCTGGTTTGTAGACCATATTTTGTCTCAGTCCTCAGTGCACTCTTGCAGCTTAGCATGCAGCAGTTAATAACACCTTAAGTGATTACATAGGGATAAACAGATGACAACAAGCATCCGAGTCCTGCCAAAAAGTTCTTTTTGAACCCAGCCAGTTATTGGAAATATTGCCAAAATGAACTTCCACCAAAATACAACAGCCTGTGAACTTGAAAGAAATTTACAAGTACAGAGACAATATGAAATAAGCTTTATTAATTAGCTGAGTTAGCTTGCTAATATCGCAACAGGGTGAGTGCACAACCTTAAAGCTAGCGGCACAATACTTGTGATTTGGTCAGTGCCACATTAAACCCATAAAAAAGGCCATGTGTCAGTTTATTAGCTCAAGTTTGGTCATGACACACAAGCTGGACCTTGTCGGCTAAAGCTACATTAGCTAAAGCAAACATTTCGGTAAAAGAGAAAAACACACATCATGCCATAAATTCAAAACATGTTCCAACTTTTGTAGCTCTCTTTCCTTATAGTTATAACCAATGTTACTCACCTTGAAAGCATATTCCAAAGAAGACGATTAGAAAACGTCCAAGTAAAGTGAGCATGTCGTTAACCGCCAATTCCCCATGATGCACCTCGGTAGCAGTCACGTGAGGCAGTTTTGAATCCTGCTGTGCTCAACTTACCCGCATTGTCAAGTTCACATAAGTTTCTGATTTAGCTGGACATGAGTTTTCAAGTTAGCTTTTTTTTGTGTAATTGGGACGTTTTTAACTTGTAATTCTATGTTATAACAACAACTTCAGTCATCTATCGTCAAACTGATATAGAATAATATGTTGAAATAACAAACAGCTAGAATTACATTTTACAGTGTAGATGCTTTGAGGCAGGATGGATACAGAGGACCCAGTCAACAATGAAGTCTGCTGTGCAGGGTTGTGAAATGTGGGTTAAAATCTCCACGGTGCAAGACATTTTAGTAGTTGCACTAGCAGCATGGTCTGTGTATAGCACTAAAATTTCAGGGAGTTTAACTTAGCATACTTCCTTTGTATTAGACTGAGTAGAACGACAAACTTTAGAAAAGTGTTTAGTTTTTTGCATTGCCTGCATGTTGCTGTACCTGCTGGACAGTTAGGTCCATTGGCTAAATGAACATGTGGACAGGAGTTACAGGCATTACAGATGTTTAAAAAATGTTGCAAAATACCTGTCTGATGGCTTTAGAGGGTTAAATGGCACAGCAGTAAATAGGTGGAAATGGCACGTGCCGCTGTCAGGGTTGTAAACAAAATCTTGTCACCAATTTTGTAGTGTTTGTGTAAGAAACTACGGCATGAGTGGAGTATAACAACCTGTACTTTATTAGGCACATTGCAGAACTCTGTAGCACGTACCATATACACAAAGACAATCCTGTCCTGCTTACACACAGTACATCCTAGGTAGTTATTTCATGTGTTCAAAATAAAAGCACAGGACAAAGCAGTTTTCTACATGCAACATGCCTCATTCACACCTATGTGCTGCTTTCTCTTCAACATTTACATACATTCATACTCATGCACTGATACATACATACACATACATTTCAGAGCAACTGTGGGGTCAGTATCTTGCCCAAGGGTACTTTGGCATGCAGACTAGAGCAGACAGCAACCTTCCAACCTGCTCGATCTCCTGAGCTGCAGTAAATTGCTAATTATATAGACTTCAATAGAGGTAAAAGTAGGTGGAGAGTATTCAAGCAAGCATATAGTTGATAGTGGCAGTCACAGATAATTTAACTAATGATTAACAATATTTCTGAGCAGTTTGAGAAAACACAGGAAAACCACTTTATGCTATTGATGGGGCATTGTGGATAAGTGGTCAGTATCTACAATATCTAAGAAACAAAATGCAAACTACAGTAAAAGAACATCTGAAAAATGGTCTAATAAGTAAGAATTTAAATTACTTAGGATATCTTATATGTCTACACCAGAAACCCACCTCAAAAAGTTTGATTTTGAACAGGTATAGGCCCAAATTTACAGTAGAGCATTCAACACATAACTAATATGTACAATGGAAGAGGAAATGGGAGAAATGCCACTGAAAATGAGGAACATAAAACTTGTGTTAACGTACTGGGTGCACATACAAGGCAATATTAGTGCTAGAGTATTTTACAGGAATGCTGGGAACATAACCAAACCAGTTATTATAGTGGGTGGATAGGAAAGGTGCAAACTGCAGGTCTGACACATTTGAAAATAAGCCTGACTGTCTCACTGTCAGTCCTACCTCCCTGGAGATTTTTTATTTCTTACGTCTGTGGGAGAAGTTGAAAGGAAAATCAAAAAGAATATCAGCGACTGGGCAGACGGCGGTTGCTTTTACAATTTTCATTCAATATGCAGCAGCAGCAAAGAAGAGAAGAACAGATTTGTCAGTATAATGGCAAGTGGAATTAAAGTGGAATTAAAGTGGAATTAAAGTGAATAATGTTTGCTTTACAGTGGGTGAAAGAAAATAACAAAACATAGTTTCATCATAGCTTCTGATAGCTTATTAGCACTCTCAAGTCTGGAAAATATTCATATAAATTATATGTTGTATGTGTATTTTCTATCAGATTTTTCAAATGCTTTTGGAATTCCGTAATTTAGGAATGTCATTACTTTGAAGGGAATGAAAAGGTAGACTGCTGGAAAAAAATGATGAAATTAATATGAAAATATTGCTATGCAAAGCAGAGGTTTAAATTATTAAGAATTATATGTTGAATACTTGGCAGGAATATTGGGACACAGCTGGCACAAGAAGACATCTGTACAGTATCCAAAAGTAAGTAGGTCTGAAGGGAGTGCAGAGCAGAAACCCAAAGGAAGAGATGTTGTTTACTGGATTGAGAATAGGACATACAGGATTCAATCATACACTCCACAGTTTATGTAAAACACAAACATGTACCAATATAACTTATAACTCTCTTGACACTTGACGCTGTTATGATAGGCTGTGTGGCAGGCAGGCAGGAAAAGTGGACCCAAGAGCAGGACTCAAACAGGTAGGTTAAACTCAAAGCGCAGCTTTATTGCTGGAAAATAACCCTCAAAATAAGACTCACAAAAAACAGCACAAAAACTCTGAACAGAGGAGCTGGAACGAAGAAAGAATCAGAACATAAATCATAAAACAGAAAAGCACCAAAATAAAAAAACAAACAGAAAACGCTGGGTCAAAATGACCCAGAACCGTGACAACCGCAGGGACTGCACTTAATTTCATTGTACTTGTTACAATGACAGTAAAGGTAAAGATACTCTGTTATGGCATAAAACACTGCCTGTATTTACAAAGAGAGGACAATGCAAATGTACTTCTTGGAGTTCCAATCTCAAGCCACAAGATATAGAGAGGAGGATGCTTAAATCAGGTGTGCAAACTGATGCGACATGCAGTTTTTCTGCAAACTGCACCAATATTGTAAAGCTGAAAAACATGCATGTCTTATTTTCAGCACTTGATATTGAAATGAACTGTGTACGCCTGTGTTTAAAAAACAACATAGCTTTTGTAAATCACCCAGAAATAACCACATCTATGAGTTCTCACAGACTATTTTGCCCTAATTAGTAAATGTGGCCCTTAGTTTGTGACTTTCATCAAAATTAATAATATGAACATAATAATAATAATAATAATGACAATAATATGAACTTTTGCAAAACTAACCACACTTATCAGCGCTATTTTGCCCTGATTTGTAAATCTGGCCCTAAAGGAGGAACTAATTCAAGCAAACTAATAAACAGAGAGACAAGCTACACTTAGAAACTCCATCCAGACTGAAAACTAGGACTTCAATAAAACATGAACTAAAATGCTCAAAATACAAATATACATAAAAATCTAAACCTCACGTAAGCAAAAATAAACTTAAGAGGACAGAGTATCAATGAAACCAAATGCCTGCAGATGACAAAGAAAAACATGACACAAAAGGAAACAGTGGAGGTTAAAATAATAAACAAGAGCACAAAGAATCAAGTCTAAATAACGAAGTGTATAAGCACTAACAGTAACTAGATTTCTAAAACAACAAAAACAAAACTCAAAAGACAGGAATGATAATCCAATAATAATGAACCCAACTGAAAACACTCAAATACAAAACTTATAGTTCTGGGGAGAAAGCCAGGGAGCATAACAATAGATAAATTATAAATCTTCATCTGCAAGCATCCAAAAAAATTAGCTGTCATTATGACACCAATGATGTTATCAGCAGTGAAAACAGTTGGGTGTGTGTGTTTTCAGTTGGCTTCTCTCCGGAGAACATTCCATTGCAGTGAAACAGCGTAACCACAATACAACTTCTGTTCTTGAGATGAAACAAAAGAGGAGGTTAGTGCTGTCTGCCTCTCTTTCAGAGAGGGTGAATTGCCAAAGGCAAATACTCGTGGCAAATATGTGGCTGATGCACAATTATTGTTTATTGAAGCATATAGTTGTAGTTTATAGAAGATATAGTTTTCAGCTATTTTACCTTCCACTGCAGTGAGATGTGTAAAGGAGTTTGGTATAGATTAAAAAAATTATAAAAGCTAAGGTCACAGTAAAGTTACTAAAATCTTAATAACATGACAAATACCAACAAATGCATGTGACAACTTTATATGTAGTATGTTTATTGGTAAAGCTATGGCTCACAGGGACCATGATTGGGTTGTTTACCAATCGGAAGGTCAGTGATCAATCTCAGTGATTGTAGTCCGCATCTCGATGTTTTCATGGGCCAAGATAATGAACGCAAAACTGGCCCTGATGCGTCCACTGATATGATAGGTGAGGACCATTCTAAACGGACTAAAAATAATGCTATATGAATGTAACACTGTGAGGTAGTCAGACTCGAACGTCAAAGAAGGTGGTAGGGAAGCAGACTACGCAGACATTTTGGATTTCCAGGGGTGAGCAATTTATTTACAGTGAACTCAATTTAATGTGTAACTTAACAAAACTTCCCCCTAAAGTAAGTCAATTAACAAAACTCAACAGTACATGGATCTGGTAACATAGCTCACCTCTCCTCTCTCCCTGAATCTGGCAGAGACTGGCTTTAAATAGGGCCATCAATTTCCCTTCAATTAGCCCAGCCCAGCCAGTACCACTCACTTGAGCTGAGGGAACTAAAACTCTACACAGATGATTAAAAAAGACACAAAACCTCCTCACACTTCTAATTGGCACATTTATGCAACTAAACGGCTCTATTTATGGAAAAAAAGATTCAACAAACCCATTCAGACCTTGAAACAAACGAAAGGAAGCATTTCTATGGCCAAAGAAACCCCTCCACTTGGTTTGACCTGCTGATGTCATGTGTGACATCATCAGGACTTAAAATGAGGAAATGCTGGGCATGCGTTTCCCCACACTTGACCCACATGAAGACTATAAAGAAAGAACAAAGTAAGTATGAACAAATAACTTAATCTGTAACATAATAAAATATAAAGAAACATGTAACTCAGGCTACATCCACACGTGCACAGGTATTTTTGAAAACGGAGATTTTCCGTTTTTGTTTTTAAAGAAAATCCCATCCACAGGTAAACGCAAAAACAAAGGAAAACGCTGCTAGGAACATGCAAAAGCAGCAGGTGGCGATATATTCCTAACCGTGTAGAAATGTTGGCCAATCAGAAGTCTAGAAGCCTGGGTGAGAAAGAGTAAACAAAGATGGCACATAGAAGCAGAACTGAGTCCTGTGTGTGGAGGGACAGTAACTGTGTGCTTATATGTAAGCATTTAAACACTGCAGAGATTAAAATGAACATTAATGGTATTTTGTCTAAGTCCACCATTGTAGAAATTAGTGATGGTAAATTTGATTCTTTTTATTGAATCAAGTTTTAATGAGTCACTCACCAAAGTGAATCGGGTTTTTTGAGTCATTTGAGTCACTGAGTCAGTTGACCAGAGAGTGCAAAAAATGTACATTTTCACTCAAACTTAATTTGTTTCTCTTTTAATGCAAATCCTACTGCTAAGATGAGTGATTCTTAAAGAAAACAACTATTTTATATAGCAAAAAAGAGCAAAAGAATTTCTAAAGGGAACATTTCTTTTGTTTATTTTTATTTTATTAATATTTTCCTTACATGTGTCAAATATATATTTTCTCATCTAAATGTCCACTGAGCTGTGAGCCAGGGGGCGGTAGTGCGCCTTAACATTGGTTGCCAACCAAGAAGAAGAAGAAGTAGCTGCGAGCCAGGAGGGAGGGGGTGAGTGAGTGAGTGATTCGCTCGCTCTATGATTCAGCACAGGAGGGAGGGGGTTAGTGAGTCCTGAGTGATTTGCTTACGCTACGATTCAGCACAGGAGGGAGGGGGTTAGTGAGTCATGAGTGATTTGCTTCCCCTATGATTCAGCGCAGAAAGGGAGGGGGTGAGTAGCTCAAATGTGCTGTTAGCATGTTAGCAGAGCGATGCTACTGTGAACCGAGGAGCTATTGTCTTGATGTGAGCTTCTACTCAGGGTTTTTTCTTCCAGTTCAGAGCAGAAATGTTTTTGTTAAGATACTGGATGTTGTGTTTTTCTTCACAATTTGAATTATAAGCTAGATATATTTCTACTAATGAAATTAGTTTGCTAACAGCAACAGGGATGAGTCAGTGAGTCGGTTGCGCTTGTGAATCATGATTCACGAGTCAGTAAAGTGATTCTCGAGTATTGAACGATTCGTTCATGATTCGCGCATCACTAGTAGAAATTCATTTCACCAAAACAATAACCTGGCGCACAGTGTGACGTTAAAAAGGCGCACACCTTTGACGCTGCGTTTTCTCCATTTTCCTCGTCCACACGTAAACGCAAAAACTGAGTTTTCGAAAATCTCCACCCTGGCAGGAGTTTTTAAAAAAAATCTCCGTTTTCAGTGACCGAAAATGTCGTTTACGTGTGAACGAAAGGTGCAAACGCACAGAAAAATCTGCGTTTTCAAAAATACCTGGGTAGGTGTGGACGTAGCCTGATGTCAAAGGAAAACCTGGAAGGAGAGCAAGAAACACAAACTCAGTTTATTTCGTGTACACGGGCGGAGCTTACTGCGTGGCAAGACACAAGCAAGTTGCGCAGAGCCTCAGTCCATTCTTTATTTTATAGCAGAGAATAGATTACACAGCATCTCTAGGTGGAGCATATGTAATAGAAAAACATCTCTAGATATGGTTATCGCATGAGTGGCCGTTATCCATAAGACAACAGGAACTAGTATCTTTTGTTTTGGCCTATCTCCCAACTACCTTTTCTTTCTAAAATTCTTGAAAAGGTAGTTTACAGCCAAATAATGGCCTTCCTGGAAAAGCAAAATGTGTTAGAGGTTTTCCAATCTGGTTTTAAACCCTTTCATAGCACTGAATCAGCCCTTTTAAAAGTTTTTAATGACATATTTTTAGCAACTGATGCTGGGGACTGTGTTGTTCTTGTGCTTTTAGATTTGACAGCTGCGTTTGATACTGTGGATCATGCCATTTTATTCTCTCGTTTGGAGCACTGGGTGGGCATTAGGGGCACAGCACTGGAGTGGTTTAGGTCCTACTTGGCGGGGCGAACTTTTTGTGTCAGTCTCGGTGACTATGTGTCGTCCTCCGCTCCTCTCTTGTGTGGTGTCCCACAGGGCTCAGTTCTAGGCCCCCTCCTCTTCTCTTTATATCTGCTTCCTCTTGGTTCTGTACTGAGAAAGCACGGCATTACTTTCCACTTTTATGCTGATGACTGTCAGATCTATGTCCCTCTAAAGAAAAAAGGCAGATACCTTACACACAGTGTTGCCAACTTAGCGACTTTGTCGCTATATTTAGCGAGTTTTCAGACCCCCTAGCGACTTTTTTTCTTAAAAAAGTCGCTAAAAAAAGACGTGAAAGCACGTATCGCTTTTACTCTCAACAAGCAGCGGGTGCTGTAACACAGTCAGTTCTTCTTTTACTCTTTTACTCATATGCTGTTTTGTAGATCACAAGGTTTAAAACTACTTATAAACACACACACACAAAGTAACTCCACCAGAGTGCCTATTTCGGATCACTTTTGCCGGTCCAAGCCCGGGTGAAGGAGCAGGGTTGGAATTGTGACATTAAAAAAAACAATAATTGCTAAAAGAAATTTAATTTGTAGTTCTAAATAAACTCTAAATGCATTTAGGACGTTTTTTACTCACTTTATGTCTCTTCCACGATGTTATTTCTCTCTCCAACAACATAGGTTACAATTATATTAGCATGACCAATTATGCAAATTAGGTGATGACGTCATTTAGCGACTTCTAGCGACTTTTAGGACAACCAATAGCGATTTTCCTTACTGAGGAGTTGGCAACACTGCTTACACAGCCATTACTTCAGTGTCTCGACGACATTAAGGCTTGGATGTCTGTTAACTTTTTAAAATTCAATGATAAAAAGACAGAGGTAATGGTTTTTGGTAGCCCCACTGAGACCCCCAATGTGTATGTAGATTCCTTGGCCCAGTATGTTAAGCCAACTGTCACAAACCTGGGGGTCAAAGTGGACTGTGATCTGAAGTTTGAAAATCAGATTAAGGCAGTGGTAAAATCTAGCTTCTTTCACCTCAGGCAGCTGGCAAAAATAAAGCCAATTCTTTCACGGCAGCACTTTGAGACAGTGATCCACGCCTTTGTTAGCACTCGGCTGGATTACTGTAATGCACTTCATATTGGGGTCAGTGCATCATATATTAGTCATCTACAGAGGGTGCAAAATGGCCTCACCCCATCTTATCTCTCTGAGCTGCTACAGCCTTATACACCCACCCGCTCTCTCAGGTCAGCTGATCAGCTGCTCCTGAATGTACCCAGGAGTGGGCGTAAACTTAGAGGAGATCGTGCTTTTGCTGTAGCAGCTCCAAAACTGTGGAACGAGCTTCCTTTAGAGATTAGACAGGCCAGTTCTTTACCTGTTTTTAAGTCACTCTTGAAAACCCACCTCTTTACCCTGGCCTTTGACACCACGTGAGATGTTGGTTTTTATTTTTATTTTATTTTTATTTTTATTTCAGTTGTTTTTAGGTGATTCGATGCTGTTTTATCTTGTTTTTTTATTTTAATATAGGGCTGTTTTAATTTTATTTATTATGTGTTTTATTTATTTATCTTTGCTGTTTTCTGTTATTCTATTGTTTTAATGTATTTTCTGTACAGCACTTTGTTCCTGTGCTGGGTATTTTAAAGTGCTTTATAAATAAAACTGGATTGGACTGGATATCAGCTTCAGGTTGGAACTGTCTCTGCCTGAGCGTGTGTGACTTTGTAACTTCCTTACGCATGCTTCTGTTCCTTAATCTGTAGGTTACAGGCACATCATGTTCTCACAAGAAATTATACTTAAGCAAAATAAAGGTTATCAAAGTAAGTAAATGTAAAAATCTCTTAACATTCCCTCCTGTTTTTGCTGATTTAATAAAGTCTACTTTCTTGCTGTCTGCATTTTCAAGTAGCTCGTCATTGTGCATGTGATTTTAATCAAACATGGTTATATTCACGTTATAATTTTAAACAGTGGTATTTTCATCATTTTCATCTTCACTCTCATCATTAGGTTCTAAATCAAGTGGAATACTGACGTATGCTGCAAGTGAGGTGTTAATCATTCATTTGATTATGGCTTTTAGACATGGGATAATACATGTGGCAAAGAAGCAGAACAAAATTAAAAACACTCCAACTCCAATGAGTAGTCTCTTCAGTACTTGTAGCCATGAGCTGTTGAAAAGCCAGGTGAACCAATCAGTGGTGTTTTTCACATAGTCCTGACTTTGGGCTTCCTTCAGTTGCCTTAAGGCATTCAGAGCATCAGTCATGTTTGAGGAATGCACATTGTCCGGGATGTAGGTACAGCAGGTGTTGTCGAAGGGGACACATAGTCCTCCTTTCTCGGCGAGAATCATATCCAATGCTACTCTGTGTTGCATTACTGCAATGCGCAGAGCATCGATTTCTTGGTTTTGTTCGTCGTTGATTTTACATGACGCGTTCAGAAAGAGTCCAAAGCGATAATCCAGTGTTTCAATCCTTAACATGTTTTTTCCGGTTCCAACCCACGGAAACAGTGAGTGGAGGACCTTCTGTCCAGTGGTCCATAGTTTGAATTCCTCGAGCACATCACTGCCGTACACGGGGTCGTGTGGTTGGATACCTGGAGATGTTGATCTTCCTTTCCGTCGTGTGGTTGGGGTGGTGTTTACAGCGGTCATCCTGAAGGTGTGGTCTGATATGAAGATGGGGGCACAAACTCCGGTCCAGCCTGGGGGTAGTATGAAATAAGCACGTTGTCCACATAGCCAGGCCATTCCTTGCACCCAGTAAGTGCCATTTGAGGGGCCGGTCGTGTTCACAGGGGCACCTTCTCCACTTCCAGCGGTCTGATTACAGTTAGTGGTGTTTCCAAGCGGTCTGTTACCATTGTTTTGCTGGTAGCACATGGAGTGGTTCTTCCCTGGGGTTTGGTCCAAGAACACTGGGAAGTGAATGGATGTGTTCCGGTTTGTCACGTTGAAGTTGATCCAGAAAAGTTGGTCACATGTCCCATTGTCAAGTCCAGCATCTTCAATGGTGATTATCTCGTGTTGGGGTGGTCCCTGAAAGATCGTTGATGGTGATTTTATTATGCTGATAGCCAACGCCCGAAAAGCTGGCGGCACATTTGGCTTGTGTTTTGTTCATGTAGTCTCCATAAAAGGTGGGATGCGTTGAGGTGCTTGGCATGTGGGAGCAGATGTAACACGCAGTGTTGTTAGGCTCTTCCTTGGTTCTGTCATGCACGTAGCGATACCATGCGTTATTCATCCATGGGTGAATGTGGTCTTGTGTCATGTCACGAAGATGTGAGTTGTCATGTGTCCATCTTGTCTGCAGGTGGTGCTGTTTGTCTTCTTTATTGTCCTCGAAAAGTGCGAGGAGTCCTGCTAGGAGCAGGAGGACAGCTGCTAGGACGGCGAGTGTCTTCATGACAGCCAAACACACCTAGATCCTCGGGTGAGTAGACTACTGGCGAGAAGTAGAGGGCGGGATATACCCAATCAGCCCTCTCTTCACCAGGTAGATCACCAGAAGGTAGGGGTGCTGGAGTCTATGAGTCTAGGCTGTCACTCACTTTCTTGCAGTGGCTTTGGTGAATCCAAGATGGTCTTTCTGCTATCTTACAGGCGGTTGGTGTGGTGATGAGCACTTGGTAGGGACCTTCCCAGCGGGGCGAGCTCCAATTCTTTCTATGGAGAACTCGAATCAGGACCCAATCACCTGGCTTCAACCTGCAAGATACTGGAGAAGATTCAGAAGGCAATTTATTGTTCAAAACAATATCTTTGTTTTCTAGTAGTTTCGACATCCATTCTGCTAGTGTGGTCTCTCTGATTGATTTATCTAAAGGTTCACTTGTGATTGGCAGTGGAAATGGTCTGCCATGAATGATTTCAAAAGGTGTGAGTTTCTGAGAACCCTGTGTTAGTCTCATCCACATTTTTACTAGGCCTATACACTCAGGCCATGGTCTCCCTGTTTCTTCCATACATACTAATCCTGGACTTTGCAGGTGATAAGCACAGTGATTTTTGATGCTGAATCCTAGTGCTTCAGAGGCTTTGCTGATTACCTCATTGACAAAGTGTGTCCCATTATCTGATCTTATCAGAGTGGGGATGCCATATGTTGGAATGAAATGGTTACCTAAGCATTTTGCTACTGAAATGGCATCTGCTTTCTTTACTGGGTAGATTTCTGGCCATTTTGAGAATACGTCTATGATCACTAGAGCGTATTTTGAGCCTTGGCATTCATTTAGTTCAATAAAATCCATGTGGATTGTGTGGAAAGGATGAGGTGGTGTGGGAAAATGACCTCTTTTTGGTCTGAGATTCCCTTGTGCATTGTGTTTTTTGGCAAATCATGCATGTTCTGACAAATTCTTTTGCTGAAGTTTTGAAATTTAGAGTGTAAAAGTGTTTTGGAGATTATATCTACTATCCCTCCCGTTGACACATGAGTAACTCCATGTGTCACTAAGTCTGCTGTTTTGTGTAGAGATTTTGGAAGTATTGGTTTTCCTTCACAAATCATCAAGTCATCTTTTAGTTGCGCTCCGCATTTCAGCCATTTCTTTTGCTCAGCTGTGGGAGCTGCTTTTTGTTCATCCTTTAAAACATCAAGTGGTATTTGTGAGGGTGATGTTGACATTAGTGTGTCTACAGTTTGTTGTGCCGCTGATTTTGCAGCTTGATCTGCGAAGTTATTGCCTTTTGTTATGCTTGAGTTGTCTCTTTGGTGTGCTGCACATTTACATATTGCTAGCTGTCTTGGCAGAGTTATTACTTCTAAAAGTGTTTTTAGAAGATTTCCGTGTTGTACTGGATGTCCTGTGGAGGTAACCATGCCTCTATTTTGCCAGATTTTTGCAAAATGGTGTACTGTAAATGTCAACTCGTGGTTTGGTTTCTTCATCTAGCTTTCTTATGCAGCAATGTGCGTCGCCATCTTCCAGAGTGGGAAGAAGTGTGCTAGGGTTTAGCTGTCCACATTTCTCAATTCTGATGTGACTGTGAGAGTAAAATTTCTACATAGGAAAGTTGTCGTGCATGTGTGAGGTATGATAGATTTGCTTGCAGTAAGATGGAGGTCACAGCATGTGGGACTTTAATGATCAATGTGTGTCCTAAAACAATATCAGCGGACTTTTTAACTGCCTCTGCTGCGGCTGCACAAGTCTGCACGCACGTAGGCAGACCCGATGCAACGGAGTCTAATTTACACGAATAAAATGCAAGTGGGCGTTGTTTTTCCCCAAAGGCCTGTGTTAGAACAGCCTTCATATAACCTGCACCTCCATCTACATGCAAGTAGAAAGGCTTATCATAATCAGGCAAAGCCAAAACTGTATTTGTCTGTAATGCCAGTTTCAAGTTACTGAATGCTTCTTCTGCTTTCTTCTTTGTAGATGAAACACTACATTTTGACTTGGGGCATTTTAGGCAATTCCTTTTTTCAAAGAACTCACACATCTTACATATTTCAAACTTTTAAGTTAGGAAAAAACTTTGCATTGCTTACAGCTCATAGCTCACAGCTCTAAAACTAGGCATTAGTAAATCATATGCCCAATCATTATATGTCACTGTGATCCACAAGTATGATCACAAATTTGTTTTTCAAACTTACAAAACAAACAAACAAAAACAAAAAACAAATTGCCGATGGCATGAAGGCTTTACACACATGAGTCAGAACACAAAAAGAAAAAGCTGCTGCCAGAAACAAAGCAGAAGTGTGAGGAAAAAAACTGAGCTCACAAACAGCTGCATGTGTGAGCTTTAATATGCAGCTTCTGCTCTAAAAAACAAATAAAAATAAAAAATGTATAACTTGCTCATCAGCTTGGTAGTGTCCACATATTTAATTCATTTTATTCAGCTTCTCAAACCTGTAGCTTTACCTGTTGTGTACAGGGTTTGGCTTATTAGTTGTTAGTATAGGTTTGCTGTTCATCTCAACAGCTCTTTGGCTCTCAGCGAAGGCGGTCGCACTTTTCTCCTCTCCTCCTTACCCTTATCTTCCCTGCTTAGCCTCTGTGTCCTTGTCTTGTCTCGTGTGCATTACTTTCCCTGGAACAGTCTCTCACTGTTGTTCTCTAAAACCTAAAAGAATTATGGATTTGATCAACTGGTCTCTGAATGCTATTGACACCCTTTTCTCAACGAGAAGTTCACCACGGCGCCAGCTGCAGGCCCAAGGCTGGAGCCGAACACTTACTCCCTGATAACGACTGTGATGATGTTCCCAGAACTCCAAAAAAATATTTAAACTCGTTGCCTCAAAAAAACTAAGTAAAGCTTACTTAAGATGACTGTTAAGACAACTTATATATTGCAAGTCTGCAGTATTAAGAATAACTTGATATTTCTGACTGTACAATACTATTTGTTTACCTACTGACAAACATTTCAAGTTCAACTAAATGAAAAAACAATTTGTGGTAGCATGAATATGATTAAAAATAATTAACAACACTTTTTGTAATGATGTTAAAATCAGCCCAACTTTTATTTTCAAACACAAAGTATAACAGCCAACATACTGGACACTGTTCTGCTGAACAACAAACAATTATATTGCCATCACTGTTATAATCTTACAATGAAACAAAGTCTCAGATTTAATTATTCTGAAAATAAGTTTAGGCCTACCACAAGTTTGTTTTGTACTTACATTACTTATATAATCAAAATAAAATATTTATTGTTCTGTCACAAGTGCAGTCTCTAATTTAAACAACACATTTGTTTTTCATTCCAACACAGGAGCTGGAATGTTGTATTATTTTAAGGATGGCTTGTTTCCAGTCCAGGCATTACTGCCTGAATGACTGTCATGGATCGAGGTGATCCAAATGTAGGTGCAGACGAAAGCCTTTAACTTTCACCAAATAACAACAACAGTCGCCTCAAGGTGCTTTATATTGTACAGTAGATCGTACAATAATACACACAGAGAAAAACCCAATAATCATATGATCCCCTATGAGCAAGCACTTTGGCGACAGTGGGAAGGAAAAACTCCCTTTTAACAGGAAGAAACCTCCGGCAGAACCAGGCTCAGGGAGGGGCGGGGCCATCTGCTGCGACCGGTTGGGGTGAGAGAAGGAAAACAGGATAAAGACATGCTGTGGAAGAGAGACAGAGATTAATAACAGATATGATTCAATGCAGAGAGGAATAAGAGTAAACATTTACTCACCAAGTCAGTGTATCAGGTAAAGATCCACAGCAATGACAACAATAATATCTTGAGCTGACGCTTCTCCAGGTTTGCTCAACATATTCCATAAAAAATGTTGACACCACGAACATGTGGACTGATCCGTGCGAGGGAGGAGGACGGTAGTGACGTGGCATTTTCAAAACACATCTTTCATCCTTCTGCACTGAGAAGCAAAACTTCCAGCTTACTTAGTTTTTCTAAGTTAAGACAACTCAAATAAATTGAGTTTATCAGCGTTTTTGCATAAAAAGTACTGGTAACTTATGTAAATCGAGTTCTAATAACAATAAATCGATAAAAATTGAGTTCAGCCTATTTAATATTTTTAATTAAACACAATATTACATTTTACAGTGTGGACGTGCAGGTGAACAGACGCACACTGGTAGTGCACTCTGAGGGGAGAAGAACAGGAGAATTAGGAAGGTCTTGCCCGAAAACCGAGAAAAGCACATGAGACTTTACCCAGAGTTGGAGAGCTTACTTGGTACTGTTTGCCAAAACCTCCAGAAACAAACCAAACGAGGCGACCCAGAGAAAGAGAGAGACGAAAATCCTGGGGAGGAAACAAAACTCCGTAAAGTCACCAGCAAAAATAATCTACATGCTTCAGTATGCAGGCTGGCAGATTTACAGGCACTGCAGAAAAGTCAATACTCCGACACTAGTCCTCTGTTGGGCAGCTCCTAAAGAATGCTTTAGAAAAAAGCGTCCGAAGGGTAACAGGTGTGCCAGGTTCAGTGAATAGCTGCCCCACTTACCTATGCCAAAAAAGGAGACACAAAACACACACAAACAAAAACACCACGCAACCATAATCTGGCTCCTAACAACCACGCTCTGCAAGCCACTCTTCAGTCACTCACGAATATCTCCTCAGGGAAACAGGGATGGGTGCAGGAGGTCTATTTACAAAGAGAACACAGATTAGTATGAAGGCAAGGAATCCACGAGAACAAGGAGTAGTCTTAGAGCCAGGGCTGACGAGTTGCCTCGCTTCCTCAGCTTAAGTAGTTGCAAGAATTGAGATAATGAGGGGCAGGTATTCAGTCTTCCACAGGTGCGTGGGCCGAAAGCGGGAATCTGTAATGAGTTCTGCCCTGGCAGGAGAGAGTGAGGGTGAGAGAGAGAAAAACAATAACAAAACATAGTCACCGCTGATCATCTTTAGGCTGGCCTGCCGGGAGGTGAAAGTACCCCCCCGGATGGCCTTCAATGAGCCTGGTGGGTGGAGGGGCCTGGAAGAAGGGCACAGAGGACTGGAGAGACAATCATGGGCCCCTGTAGTAATTCAAAGGCAGAGTTTAACAGCAGCAGCAGGTACCTGGTTGCATCAGAGAGCAACTTGGGGTTAGTATCTTGCCCAACAATACTTGACATGCAGACTGGAGGAGCCAGGGATCAAACCACCAACCTTCCGATCAGTAAATGACCTGCTCTACCTCCTGAGCTACAGGCACCCATATCCTCCTGTCTGGTTGAGAGAGGTTATACAGAGCATTTGTCAAACAGCTAACAGATCATCTGCAGAGGAATGGCTTATTTGAAGAGTTTCAGTCAGGTTTCAGAGCTCATCACAGCACAGAAACAGCTTTAGTGAAGGTTACAAATGATCTTCTTATGGCCTCTGACAGTGGACTCATCTCTGTGCTTGTCCTGCTAGACCTCAGTGCAGCGTTCGATACTGTTGACCATAATATCCTATTAGCGCGATTAGAACATGCTGTAGGTATTACAGGTACTGCACTGCAGTGGTTTGTATCATATAGACTCCAACTTGTTCATGTAAATGGAGAGTTCTCTTCACACACTGAAGTCAACTATGGTGTTCCTCAGGGTTCAGTGCTAGGACCAATTCTGTTTACATTATACATGCTTCTCTTAGGCAGTATCATCAGAAGGCATAGCATACATTTTCACTGCTATGCAGATGACACCCAGCTCTATCTATCCATGAAGCCAGATAACACACACCAATTAGTTAAACTGCAGGAATGTCTTGAAGACATAAAGACCTGGATGGCCGCTAACTTTCTGCTTCTTAATTCAGATCAAACTGAGGTTATTTTACTCAGCCATGAAAATCTTAAAAATATGGTATCTAACCAGATTAAGACCTTGGAGGAACCTTGGAGTCATTTTTGACCAGGACATGTCCTTCAACGCACATATTAAACAAATATGTAAGACTGCTTTCTACCATTTGCGCAAAATCTCTAAAATTAGAAATATCCTGTCTCAGAGTGACGCTGAAAAACTAGTTCATGCATTTATTACTTCCAGGCTGGACTACTGTAATTCTTTATTATCAGGATGTCCTAAAAACTCGCTGAAAAGCCTTCAGTTAACCCAAAATGCTGCAGCAAGAGTCCTGACAGGGACTAGAAAGAGAGAGCATATTTCTCCTGTTTTGGCTTCCCTTCATTGGCTTCCTGTTAAATCCAGAATTGAATTCAAAATCCTGCTCCTCACATACAAGGTCTTAAATAATCAGGCCCCATCTTATCTTAATGACCTTGTAGTACCATATCACCCTATTAGAGCACTTCGCTCTCACACTGCAGGCCTACTTGTTGTTCCTAGAGTATTTAAAAGTAGAATGGGAGGCAGAGCCTTCAGTTTTCAGGCCCCTCTTCTGTGGAACCAGCTTCCAGTTTGGATTCGGGAGACAGACACTATCTCTACTTTTAAGATTAGGCGTAAAACTTTCCTTTTTGGTAAAGCATATAGTTAGGGCTGGACCAGGTGACCCTGAATCCTCCCTTAGTTATGCTGCAATAGACGTAGGCTGCTGGGGGATTCCCATGATGCATTGAGTTTTTCCTTTCCAGTCACCTTTCTCACTCACTATGTGTTAATAGACCTCTCTGCATTGAATCAGCCCTGTTATTAACCTCTGTCTCTCTTCCACAGCATGTCTTTCATCCTGTCTTCCTTCTCTCACCCCAACCGGTTGCAGCAGATGGCCCCGCCCCTCCCTGAGCCTGGTTCTGCCGGAGGTTTCTTCCTGTTACAAGGGAGTTTTTCCTTCCCACTGTCGCCAAAGTGCTTGCTCATAGGTGGTCATATGATTATTGGGTTTTTCTCTGTATCTATTATTGTAGGATCTACTGTTCAATATAAAGCGCCTTGAGGTGACAGTTGTTGTGATTTGGTGCTTTATAAATAAAAGTGAATTGAATTGAATACAATCGACTGGTTGGAAGTGGTGTGCCTGGGAGGAGGTCTATACCACAGTCATAAGGTCTGTGAGAGGGTAATGACAA
This sequence comes from Oreochromis niloticus, assembly GCF_001858045.2. Lineage (NCBI taxonomy): Eukaryota > Metazoa > Chordata > Actinopteri > Cichliformes > Cichlidae > Oreochromis > Oreochromis niloticus. The sequence goes on from NC_031983.2 coordinate 3,160,016, forward strand.
TGCAAGGTCTTTTCTAAATTCCTCCTTGAGATCATGATAAACGGTAGGTACAGAGGAAAGATCAGGTGGATCGGATGATGGGCAGAAATTTGGTGGGCTGGCAGATTTTAGACAGGTCCTGTGGCACTCCCAAAACACTCCCTTTCTTCCAGTTGAGCATTGGATTATGCTGCTGTAACCAGGGAAACGCCAACACTAATGGCATAAGAGATGCTTTGAACACAAACAAACTTATGTCCTCTGTGTGATTGCCGGAGAGAGTTAATGACCCTGGCTTGGTTATGTGGGTGATGTCAGTGAGGCACTGACTGCTGAGCGGAGTCACTTGGAGCGTGTGAGGGAGTGCTTCTATGGCAATGTTTAGTCGACAACCTACAGAGGCATCAATAAAACTTTGCTCCGCACTGGAATCAATTAATGCACGGAGTGGGTGAGAGATGGAGCGGGGAGCAAGCTTAGCCGAGATAATGAATCGTGGAGAAGACTGTTTAGTAGAAAACTCGCCCACCTGTACTCCTCTCTGTACCGGTGGGTGCAATCTTTTGGCTGCGATGGACAATATGGCCCTTGTGGCCGCAGTAAAAGCCCTTACTGGCCATCCATACAGGCTCATGGGAGTTGTAGTTCCGTGTCCCACGGCGTGCTTGTAAACAGTCGTCCACCTTAATACATGGTGATATGACACCATCCAAAGAAGCAGACAAATCTCTCATAACCAGCTCATCCTTTAACTCATCACATATGTTGTTCTAAAGAGTGCTTTTCAATGCTTCCTGTCCCCACTCGGTCTCCTCAGCCAGAATCAAGGTAATCCACATAACTCTCATATGTCCTTCATTCCTGCCAGAATTGCAGAGAGAGCTGAGTCAAAACCCAGCACTTTTGTCTAACTCACTCGAAAGGGTTCTGGGGTGAATAGCGGCTGCTCAAAGGGCTCCAAAGGGACTAGTGGAGGTGGAAAAAAGAGCTGAGGAGCCGGGGATTCCGGGGCTTGAGGCTGTGTAGAAGGAGATTGTGAAGGTGCACTTACCAGAGCTGTGTGCTGGGCAAGAGCTTGAGTCTGTTACGGCCCCTGGCCTCCCAGGAAGTGGGTGAGCCTTCCTGTAAGGGAATTCAAGCGTGCCAGGGCTCACACATGCTTGGCTGGCTCGGGACCCGTGTCTGCCCAACTGCATGCAGATCAGAGTGTGCCAGTTCTCACAGACCATTGGCTGCTGGGGGATCCTCTGTGCTCAGCGACAGGCTGTCCCTCCTGCCTCTGCCTTTGTGCCTCTGTCTATGTGTCGCTGCCCTTATGATTAGTGTTCTTTGTATTTGAACATGTTATTTGAACATGTGAGAGTACTTTGGCTTTATTCACTTGCCTAGTGAGTTTTCAGTTTCATTAATAAAACTTGTGTTTTTTAATCTGACCCTCCTGGCTTTGGGCTCGTTTATGTTACCTCCCCTGTTGCCTAGCAGAGCTGAGTTGTAACAGAGTCAGCGTTGCCAGTTTGTGGTTGACATGCTGCAGCATTCAGCTCATGCTGCTCCAGCAGGGCTTCCTGAGTGGTGAGTGTCCGTTAAACTGGATCAGAGTCCATTTTGGCAGGATCGTTCTGTCACGATAAAAAGGGGACCCAAGCACGGGACTCCGATGCTTGAAAGAACACAAAAAGTTTTCTTTTAGAAACACCAAGTGCTATGTACAACAGTGCCTCCCTTCCTCCCTTCTCCCCAACTGGTCGCGGTAGATGGGCGCTTTTCCCTGAGCCTGGTTCTGCCGGAGGTTTCTTCCTGTTAAAAGGGAGATTTTCCTTCCCACTGTTGCCAAAGTGCTTGCTCATAGGGGATCATATGATTGTTGGGTTTTTCTCTGTATCTGTTATTGTTGAGTCTAGTTAATAATATAAAGCACCTTAAGGTAACTGACATTGTGATTTGGCGCTGTATAAATAAGACTGAATTGAATTTGCTAAAGCATACAGTAAGGCCTGGATCAGGTGACCCTGAATCCTCCCTTAGTTATGCTGCATTAAACGCAGGCTCCTGGGGGATTCCCATGATGCACTGAGATAATAATGACCTTCTAGGAATAGCACCATGTTTTCTACAGAAAGCAGGAAAGCTAGTAATGCAGGGTAAAATAATGTCTTACTGTTCACATCAGAAAAAAAAAATGCTTGTTATGTTTAATGCTTAGAACTAGAACAAACAATTGAATTAAATTATTAGAAGCTGCCCATGCTGCTTACCATGGCTTGAGAAAGCTAAAACTAAAATGAAAAGTTCCTCTCCAAAAGTTGAATCTGTTCATCTGGACGTAGCGTTTTGTGGGAGAAACGTTTCGTCACTCATCCAAGTGACTTCTTCAGTCTCAGCTGACTGCAGGTTTCCCCAAACCTTATAAACAGTATATTTGCGTAATGACTGAAACCAGCCCACTGAAGGAACAATGGGCTGTGAGGTCAGTTCCTTAATCATAATTATGCAAATTCCCATGACCATTGATCAACAATCACTGACCAAAACCCACTGATCAAAGAACACTGATCAATGGCTATGAGTACCATTCACAGAGAGTTGGGGAATGGCTGCAATCACAGTATTGTAAGATGGTGAAAGATGTACCCTTAGGCCCCCTCCTTGATTCAGAGATGGTCTTTCCCTTTTCACGTAAATGGCCTCCTTGACTCCGCGCTCAAACCAGCGTTCCTCCCTGTCCAGGATGTGCACATCCTCATCATTGAAAGAGTGTCCACTGGCCTGTAAGTGTAAATAGACTACAGAGTCCTGGCCTGACGAGGTAGCTCTTCTGTGTTGTGCCATCCGCTTCGCTAGAGGTTGTTTGGTTTCCCCGATGTATAAATCCTGGCAATCCTCCTGCACTTAACAGCGTACACTATGTTACTCTGTTTGTGTCGGGGGACCCGATCCTTGGGGTAGACCAGTTTTTGGCGCAGCGTATTTTGGGGTTTAAAAGCCACAGAGACGCGGTGTTTAGAAAAAATGCGTCTCAACTGTTCCGATACTCCTGAAACATATGGGATCACTACAGCTTTTCGCTTGGGCAGCGGTTGTCCTTCTCTCCTGGATCGGCTGGAGCTTTCTTTAGGTGTCTTTCCAGCTTTGACAAAAGTCCAGCTGGGATAATCACATTTACTCAGGGCCTTCTTGATGTGCTGTTCTTCTGCCTCCCTGGCCGCTGTGTCAGTGGGGATGGTGTTCGCTCTGTGTTGTAGCGTCCTGATGACACCCAGTTTGTGCTCCAGTGGATGATGAGAGTCAAACCTTAGATACTGATCCGTATGTGTAGGTTTACGGTACACGTCAGCTTATAGATGTCCCCCATTACTGATGGAAATCTCACAGTCTAAGAAGGCTAACCTGCCACTGTTCATATCCTCCCTGGTGAATTTGATGTGTCGGTCCACCGAGTTAATGTGATCCGTGAATGAAAAGAAATAATGTAAGAAAACACAATTCGGATTCAAAGGCTATGTTTGATGTTATGATTAAGTGTTATCAGTGTTTGTTTTTTGTGTGACTCCTCCCACCAGAGGATGGCTGTGGGTTTTTCCCTTTTCTCCCAGGGGGTGGACACCTGGGCGTGCTTGCTGAGTTGTTGGGTGGAGTTTGTTCATGTCCTGCGATTGGATAATTAGTTGATCACCCCTGCTATTTAGCCACCAGATGACAGTCACCTGGCCCCTCTCTCCCAGCCTCCACCATTCAAGAAAGAGAATGTGTTGTCCAATTGTTGATACTTAGAGTGCCTTTGCTAATTGATTTGCAAGTTTAACCTTGTGTGTGTGTGGCGTTAGAGCCTTGATCTTGTAAACAGTTGTAAATACATTTGTGAAGTATTATTTGTGTACCTTTTTTTCACTGTGTATATATTATTCACTGCAGCAGCCTGGTAGACATGAGAAGCCATTTTTGTTGATTTAGTTTTCTCCTGTTTTTCATTTAGGATGTTAGGTAAGTGAATTGTCTTTTGGTTGGATTTCTTTTGTATAGGGAAGCATAGGGACCTTTAGGGAGTTTTGTTTATTATTTTGGCATTGCTCACTGCTGAAGCAAATAAAAGGCTGCCTAGCACTTTAAAAGGTAGTACTGTTTGTGCTCTTTCTTGGGTGGTGCATGAGTGAGGGCCAATTTCTTGTTGCATTCAATACACGCCTAGACTTAGAACGTAACATTGGACAAGTTTGAACATGGCAATAACTCTCAAAAATTCTTTGCTAACCAGTAAATAGAATAGTTATTTTTTCTTAATTTTGCTTTAAGTATTTCACTGAAAACACTACTCATGATTAGGGATGGGTATCGAAAACCGGTTCTTGTTGAGAACCGGTTCCCACTGTTTCAATTCCTTGGAATCGTTTGCCATTTTTGCAAACGATTCCCTTATCGATTCCAGTCGCCCCGAATGACGTCACCACGTTGCGGAGCGTCGGAGCGTACCTGGCAGGAAACACGGCGCCTAAGCGGCTCAAACGCTCAAAAGTTTGGTTATACTTTACCAGAACGGATGACAACAGGGCAACTTGCAATACTTGCAAAGCAGATATTTCATTTAAAGGAGGAAACACTACGAATATGCAAAAGCATTTGCTCACAAAACACGCGATGAACTTAAATGAATGTCGTGTTTTTAATTCCGCTCCGGACTCGTGAATCTCAACCCAGCAGCAGCAGCGGTAACGTTTGCACGTCCTCTCCCGTTAATGCGGCAGGTAAATAATCAACTAACAGTGCATATTATGTTAGCGCGATCTGCTTTATTACAAAACCTGCCATTGTGCATTTAGGTGACCATGATGAGAGAGACAGACAGAGTCTGGCTGGCACTCGCTGGCACTTGTCGCTGCAGTCTACCGGTAGCGTCTCTTTTCAGGCCCGAATGTCACCGAGCAGTGACTAAGTTTGTGGTAAAAGCCTTGCACCCGTTTGCCACAGCAGATGGTAAGTGAATGTGTTTAATTGTAGGCAGGGACATTACTGAATATTCTTGTGTAATTGCTACAGAATAATTTATGTTATACTTTGTTATTGCTACAGAAGAATATTTATTTTATTATTTTACATTTACAATTTTCCCCGGGGACCCTGTGACACCCCATTGAAGAGCCGTAGGCTGTGGATCTCTTAAGATCTCACTGTTGGGTTTGTAAGGCCATGTTACTCCTAAATTTCTATCTTGTTCAAAGAGAAGATATAAAACAAAATTCTAAGCTAATCGACCTTAGTGTTCTCCTTTTTAAAAATAAGAATCGATAAGAGAATCGATAAAGAATCGAATCGTTAAACAGAATCGAAAATGGAATCGGAATCGTTAAAATCTTATCAATACCCATCCCTACTCATGATTGACAACAAATAAATAAATCTTTTAAAGACTTTCATTTATACCCACCAAATCTGATATCTTAAAAATATTATTCTACCAAACCTAAACCTAAACTTAATTTCTGTGGAGGACCACACATGCCAAAATGAATCAATAAGATAAATACATCATTAAACTAAAATAAATAATTAATTATTGACACATTTAACTTGGAATTAAATAAATAAACGGCATACTTTAACTGGCAACTAGCAATGAATTAATATTTAGTCATTCATTATTTTGTATTAATTATTGTAAATTTCAATAAATTTTTAATTCATTAATTCATTGCGCCACTCAGGGCCTTCCATAGAGTACAAGATCATGAATGCATGTAGAGAAAGCCCCTGTGAAGAAGTGGAAGGAAAACTCAGGTAAGCCAGTGGGAACATTACTGAAGATGCAATAAGTTAAAATTTTCATGATTTGGTTTAAACTGGAGTGAGAGAGCAGACTCTAATGGCAGCTGACAGGTAGGAATAGTTTATGTAAACTTGTGAGGCAGGAAATAAACAACTGAAGGAGACACAGGGCTTTGGGGCTTGGAAGTGTGTGGCAATTTTGCCAGAGTAGAGTGAGTGTTAATGCAGGGTACTGGCATAACAGGGAGTTAGATCACTCATTTATTAAGTTGGTTTACTTCTCAGGAAATGGTAAGCATGGTAGGCAGGAGTCCACTTATTTCCAGGTGGAGCAGGGTTGTTTCTCATCACAACTGATGTTAACAATTCATGTCAGTCAACATATTTCAGCCTCATTGAACAAATATCTTTTGTACCAGCCCATATAACACATAAAGGGCAATTTTTGTTGCGTGTGTGGCATATGTATTTTGTGCTCTTGATGCATGTATACTGTGACCTCCTCTCCATCCTGTCAGTCTTATCCTCATCTTCTAACTGATTGTCAGACCCCGATTAAATAGTGCTGCTATAGTTGAGCAAGTGACCAATGTACTGCAGGCTAGAGTCCTTAGTCCAGGGACCACCTAGGTTCCCTGTCACTTTCTCGTTACCCTACTGCCCACACTGTCCTATCCAATAAAGGTAAAAAGCCAAATCTGCAGCACATGACATGCCGTTATGTTCCACCCCCTGTTTGCAGCTGGGGTATGGAAATTGTGTAGAATAGATCCTGTGAAACAGTAGCAAACTGGACTCCCAGGTACCAATGTTATATATACTGCTTTGGAAATATATATATATATATATTTTAAAAGATGACCAACGCTAAACAGAAGACTAGTGTAGTACTATGTACTGTTGATATCAGTGTTTTAGCACATACACGTGTGAAAAGAGAACTTAATAATAAACACTATGAATGGCTTATTTGTTCTACAGCTTGTTTGCTGACTCTGTCCTTCCTCTTGTGCGGCCCTCATCTTCCTTTCCCATCCAGCCAAGACTCATCCTGTGCTGGCCAGGGAGTAGTCAAAGCAGCTTTGCCCTGATACTCTTTTTACCAAATGATTTCTCTGGGCAGGAGTGCAAGATTGCAGGGTAAGAGGTTCATGCACCAAACAGTAAGCTGCAAGGGAAGGATATACTGCAGAGGTGGCTGAAGGCCTCCTCCAGCCCCAAAGACAGTGTTGTGAGTCAGTATGAAGAAAGCAGTTCACCAGCACAAGATGGGCCTCTTGGAAAAAAAGAAAAAAAAAAAAACTCCCACAATGAAATGTTTTCTCTAAAAACTCTGAGACACTTGAGAGAAGTTTTCACCCCAAGATGCAACACAATGCACATCCCTGTGCTTCCTCCCCCTCGGCTCAGCAAGCAGTGGCTAAAGGGAACTCCACGACCTGAGAAGATGGTGGGTGGTGGACAGTGGAGGTGCAGTAAAGCATAGGAAGAGCATATCCAGAATCTTTTGGTTGCTGCCAATGTTAACATATACCAGTGGATTCAGTATCAAAGTTTCTAGTATTTGGCTTCACAAAAAAAAAAAAGCCCTACAAAAAAAGGCACTACAAAAACACAAGTGAAGAAGTTCCCTGCTGGCGATTCAAATAGAAAATGTTTAATTATGAACATCTGGGAAATCAAACTTTTCACCAGACTCCCCCCTGTGCTTAAAGTCTTTCATGCAAATATCTTCAACATTGTCATCTCCTTCTCTGAAGAGCAATGTTTTCCTATTTCAGCTTAATTGACTTAGAACATTAATGTAGTTAAGAGAAGGGGGATCACATTTGACAGACCACATTGTACAATTTTGGAATAAACAGCCAGAAAAACAAAAACACCAAAACATACTGTTTAATTTAATCTTCCAAAATTTTTATCATCTTGAAATGTATTTTTGTTACTTGGTTAGGAATGAGTGGTAAAGGCAAAACTGTGTAATATTAATAGAACTTACTACACATATCACTTAGTAAGAGCACATTATATACCCTGGTCAGCAGCCAGAAGGTAGGTTTGGTTGTAAAATCTAATAGCATGTCTGCAAACTTAGCCGAGTTCTCTGCTCTGAAAACACTTTTCATCTTAAATTGGTACATTTACTTGGGTTCTGTTTACAATGTTCCCATTTTATGTTGGCTCAAACAAAATGGTGCATTTAAATGTTTTTCCTTTTTACAACTGCTAAATTTACAATAACATTGCATTGGTATTACATAGTGCTATACATAATTAATTGTGTTAATCATTAATTATTCATTGCATTTTTCAGTAATGCAGTAAAAGAATGAGTTACTGTATGAATTTCTGTGATCACATTACGATTATAGTTTTATAATTTTGTCGTTGTGTATTACAAGTTCCTAGAAGCATAGATATAAAAAAGGGAGAGAGGGAGTAGGACAGTGGTGGTGGGGTCTACTACTTTTGAGGAGCTGTGATATGTGTTTTTATGTTTTTATGTTACAAAAGGATGGTAAAGTGCAAACTTCATCCAGGTCATAAACAGCTCCATACTGGTAAGATAATTATTTAACATTTTTAACTTTAATTTAATTTAATTTAAGAAAGAAAGAAAGAAAGAAAGATAGAGATTGTTTAATCTCTTAACTGCTTCTCACAGATTCCCATATTCTGCTGTGTTCTTATGTCCTGGGGTGACCAAACAGCTCTTGCACAGCAGCCACAGGTGGATTCTTCTACCCTGCAGCTCCGAGCTATGCTCAGCCAAACATAACAGCTGTCAGGCCCATGGGGTCCATGTCAAATAGCTTCTTTGGAGAGTGCAGTGAGGTCTGAGGGATCATTTTGTTCTTTTTATCTGTAATGCTTGGTGTTAAGAATGTGGCTGCTGTGTCCTGCATAAGCACATTCCTTTCTGAATGCCTCATTTCCATGTTAGCATCTCAGTATAACAGAGGAATTCCTTTACTGACTTAAATATATTTTGCTTATTTTTTGAAGCCCTAACATTGTATTTTAAAATGAAAAAGACATTAAAAAGTCCATAGGAGAGATGGGAGCTGATTAAACAAGTGTTATGAGATAACAATAAAATGCAAAAATTGGTGACAGTGCTTGGAACCATAAGGCAACAGATTTTAAAAACTGTGGGAAATACTACGGCTCTGCCTGTGACTCACTCTTTGCCTCTCTTCCTCCTTCCACCTCCTCATTTGATCTATCACTCTGTACTTGTCCATCTGGGAACAAGGCACAATTTGCTATCTGGTCTTTAAGTGATGACGTATGAACCCTGCGTCTGGGTCCGAACTACTCTGCATTTATTAAGGCTGTTGTACTTTTAACATGTTTTAATGCTCTGTATCTTGTTCTATTTAATCTTTAACCCCTAAAAAAGTCAGTGATTGCTGTCGGCCTCTCTCGGTTTTTATTACTGCTATTCATTTTAAAGCTCAGTTTTTAAATTCTTACGATGTAACTACAGCCCAGCCCATGCAGCAGTATATTAATGACTAACCTCATATTGTGGATGGATTATCTCAGTTGTTCTCCTGACTGAAGTTTGGTCCGTTTACAGCATCCTGCCATGCGATTGCATTTGTTCCTAACCATCAGGAACCCTCACGTTAACTTTTATCGAGTGGAAAAAAGTTAGTGTTCATCCTCCAGCTTCACTGTGTTTATTCTATGCTAACATAGCTGTGTCGCTAGCGATCACGTACCACATCATTATATACCAGCTAGCCCAACTTCAGTAGCCCTACAAACGTCACTGCTGTTTAGTTTTCTGTCTTCATTTATGTTGGAAGTGATAGCAGAGCTGTATATTTGAATGTTTCAGAAATCTCTCAGTCAGAACATACTATATCATGTTTAGGTGGAAACTAGCGAGCTAACTTCCTGCTAACTTCTAACTCTGTTAAATTTCATAAATTCTGTTTTCATGGATGCCTGGATGTTAAACTTAATTGTTACACCTGGTAAAGCACCAAAGCTGATCATTTTATCAAAGATGAAAGAATTTAGACAGTTTGTAACTCTCAGTAATGCCGCAGTGTTTGTTTGACTTTGAGACCTGAAGCGAAGTTTGGACCCAAAAATGGCTGATGTCAGACTTAAAGGCCAGATTGCATTAATTTATTACTTAATTATGTTATAGTTATAGAACTAAAACATTGCAATTGTGTTTGTTATTGTTTTTATACTTGACTACCTCTGCAATGCAACAACTGGTACATGTGTTATTATTACCTGCTCCTTTTAATCCAGCTGGTGAGGGATCCACAGCCTTTAGCAGCCTCACACAGCTCCTTTTGTCACTGTTTCCTCCTCATGTCCTTACGAGACATGTCTGGACAATGTTATATCATGAGTAATAATTTTAAAAATCTATACACATAAAACACACACACACTCACAGATTCGCACATACAGTGACATTTTAAATAATAAAAAAATAAAGTAATACATTTAAAACAATGTATTTATGATGATTCAGTTTCTTTGTCTATCCACTCTGTGCAGGCAGAAAGCTTATTAAATGTTTAAACTGTAGAGATAATAATTTTGCTGCTCTAAAATCAGCTTTTTGTCATATTTTAAATATAGCTCTAACATAATCTGTTTCTTAATGTATTTTCTATAAAATATGTTTTTTGAATATAGTAATTGCAATAATTATGTGGATATGCATATTAGAAATATAAGCCCTCCACAACAGCAGGGAAATCCCTGTAACTTGAAATGGAATATATTTCCTGAAACGGTGGACAGAGCTACACACCCATGACACCCTTACCCAGTTAGCTAGCGGCTAATGACCAGCACTACTTATCAGAATCAGAATCAGAATCAGAATCGTGTTTATTGGCCAAGTATATGTGCAGACAAATACAAGGAATTTGGTTCCGGTAGATGGTGGCTATCAAGCACAGCAATGTAAAACACACACACACACACGTCTATATATACATTACACATGCATACACATACATACACAAAGCTGTGTAAACCAACTATAAATAACTAAACTTATGTACATAAAATACAGAAATGAAATGAGGTGGAATGAATACTACAAAATGTACATAAGGTGCAGTTGCAGTCTGGCAGTGGGAGCAGTGTGACAGGTCAACTGTTTAGAAGGGAGATGGCGAGGGGAAAGAAACTGTTCCTGTGTCGGGTGGTCCTGGTCTGCAGGCTTCTGTACCGTCTGCCAGAGGGCAGCAGGTCAAAAAGTCTGTGTCCAGGGTGTGAGGGGTCTGTGATGATTTTCCCTGCCCGTTTCCTGGTTCTTGAGAGGTACAGATCCTGGATGGAGGGCAGGGGGGCGCCGATGATCCTTTCTGCTGCCCGTACAGTCCGCTGCAGTCTGCTCCTGTCCTGTTTAGTGGCTGCACCATACCAGACTGTGATGGAGGAGCACAGGACAGACTCAATGACTGCAGTGTAGAACTGGGTCAGCAGCTCCTGTGGAAGACTGTACTTCCCCAGTTGTCTCAGGAAGTACATCCTCTGCTGGGTCTTTTTGAGGATGGAGTTGATGTTGGTATCCCACTTCAGGTCCTGGGAGATGGTGGTACCCAGGAACTTGAAGATCTTCACAGTCGACACAGGGCTGTCTGACATGATGAGGGGGGGCAGAGTTGGGGGATGTCTCCTGAAGTCCACTGTCATCTCTACAGTTTTAAGAGTGTTCAGCTCCAGATTGTGCTGACTGCACCAGAGTACCAGCCGCTCAACTTCCTGCCGGTATGCAGACTCATCACCATCCTGAATGAGGCCAATGACGGTGGTGTCATCTGCAAACTTTAGGAGTTTAACAGCCGAGTTCTTGGAGGTGCAGTCATTAGTGTAGAGGGAGAACAGTAGTGGTGAGAGGACACATCCTTGAGGGGCACCAATACTGAGGGTCCGAGTTTCAGAGGTGATCTCCCCCAGCCTCACTTGTTGCTTTCTGTCTGTCAGGAAGCTGGTGATCCACTGACAGGTAGCTGGAGACACGCTGAGCTGGGAGAGTTTGGAAGAGAGAAGTTCAGGCACGATGGTGTTAAAAGCCGAACTAAAGTCCACAAACAGGATCCTGGCATAAGTTCCCGGGCGGTCGAGGTGTTGCGGTTATGCAGTTGCACACACAGCACCCTCATTTGTTTCAATTTGTCCGTTGCCACAAGATAACTTACCAACACGTACATACACCCTAAAAAATTATTCAGGGGCTTAGTAAACATCATTATAATTCTAAGTTAGATGACCTTGATTAAATCTTTGAAAATCACAAAAGTGTTATCTTGAGTTGAAAATACTGAAAAGAATGCTTAAATTTTCAACACCAGTTTTTGAGTTGAACTGAGCTCTTTTGTTCAAGTTTATTTAAAAGAAAAAATTCTGTATTTGAAACACAGGGTGCATTATTTAAATCTACTCAATATATCTCATAGAAAGTACTCAAAATAACTGAGACACTGGTATTCATACTTATCATTGTCTTTAACTTTAATTATTAATGGTTCAAAATCAATATAATTTTGTCCCCCAATACTAACTTAAAACTTTGAGTAAGACTAATGACCTTTGGCATGTACCGCGCGCGAGGAGCATGGCCTCATGGGAGATTTTCTGCACGTTGAACGAGACAGACACACATCCACTGCAGACTTGGTAACGTTTTCAGGTAAGTGACCAATTCTTACATTAGCTGTCTTTATCCACACCGTTCTTTTATGACATGTTCTGAAAATAGCGTTTGTCATGGTGGCTCACTTTTCGCAGCGTGTTTGTGCACGTTAATTTAAGTTTTCAACCCGTCTTCCAGTCAAGGCGGTGGGAAACCGCGCCCTTTTATCCTTTTACGTTCTGAGTCGCTATCTGCGTTCCGGGTAATTTGACCGGAATGTCCCGGTACCAGTGACCTGACCGTTTAATCGGGGGCATTTTAGGAACCACGTGAAAGCAGGTGTGCTCAGACATTTCTAGAAAATGGCCCTGTTGAGTCGCGGTGCGGGAGCTGCGGTAGTCACGCGGCCTGACTCACTCTGTCAGGTTGTTCAGGACTAAGAAGACCTGCCCGTGGAACAGTTCATAGCAGCAACCATGCTGCTTAGCTTTCTTGTTCTATGTGGGGTCTTTCAGAGCATATAAGACGCTGCTTTCAGCTTTGTCCCGAACAGGGCCAGTTTTTGAGAGAACGCTGAGAGGACCGCCAGGGTCAGCAGATTACCTCATCCAGGGCCGGTCCAAAGTACTATGGGGCCTTAAGTAAATTTAGACTCGGGGCCCTACTTCCTTTCAGATCCCAGAAAATAATGAAAAAAAAAAGCTTTGGTCCTTTGGGTCAAGCCAAAAGTACCATCATTTCCAGTATAGTTACTCCCAATTTACATAAATAAATGTTTATTTCAATCCAAGCTAAAATTTCTTATAAGAGATTGATGTTATGGCAGATTACTCAGTGACATGTTTTGTAATGATAAAGTTTTGATTTGTATTTTTTCAGCACCATCTTCACCACCAGGAGAAAAAAATCTGCATCAACTACAAAGTAAAGCAGGTAATTTTACTCAGAGGACTTGATGTGTTAAATTTTGGAATGATATGATATTGTTTTATACAAGCTGAGTAGTGGATGGTGATACCACCTAAATATTTATATTGGTTTTGTGGTGGGTTATTTTAGTCATACAAATGCCAAATCTAAATTTTGAGAATTTTTCAGTTCGGTAAATATATTGATGAGTTCATGGTCTGTCATCTAGTGTCACCATACTATCTTTTTATTTATACAGCGTGGTGATGTGATTCAGATTATTTCAATGTGGTTAAGTATTGTACTTTGTTCCATGTTGACTTATTTGTAAGTTGTATCCTCCACCTGAATTGGTAGTGAGTATTGGTTATTCAATCAGTTAATCATACAAAAACTGTGTAAATATGGTTATACACCATTCTGTCATCTTCATACTGTGAGACATATTTTCTCACAATTTTTTAGGTCACAGGTGATGAGATGGCAGTGTAAACTCTGCAAACATGAGGAGTCATCAAAAGTGTCACTACTCAAACATTATCGAGTGAAACATGGTACATTTGGTCATGGCTATTCCATACCCTGTCTTCATTTGAATTGTCCTTGCTCTTTTAAGACATGGGGTGCCTTACGCTCACACTTGTCTAGGTCTCACAGTTCGCATGAAACGGAAGAGTGTGAGGTCCTTCCAACTATTAGATGTAAAATCTGTGACTCTTTTTACCCAAACACAAAAGACCATTTTCAACATATAAATTCCCATTTGAAAAGCCATGAAACCATAGAGTGTGTTTTTGATGGCTGTGAGTTTAAGACAAACATTTGTGGGACTTATGCGACTCACAGAAGTCGAAAGCACAGATTTTGTTCATGGAAGCACTTTAAAACTAACTTGATTTCAAAGCAAACTGTCAGTACATCTAATGAAATCTTCTTACCAGCACTGGAATTAGAAGATCACGAGGACTTGGATGTCACCATTGAACTTGGTTGTGAAAGGGAAACAACAAATGAAATTTTGAAAAATATTGGTGTGCTCTTGTTAAAACTGGAAAGCATCTATAATGTTTCTGGTAAATGTGTGGATGACTTGGTGGAACAGCTCAATTATATCTGCACATTATCACTTCAGTATATTCCAAAGTCAATAAGTGATATTCTTATTAAGAATAACTGTAATATTGATCAGTCTTTTGTCAGTGAATTGGCTGAAAAAATATGTCACTGTAGTCCTTTATGTGCAGCCCTTAGTCCTGATGGTCCCTTTGCTTCAAGATATAAGAGACAGAAATATTTCAAGGAAAACTTCTGTGTTATTGAACCAGTAGAATACTGTTTGGATCCAGAAAAGAATTCCACTTTTCAGTATGTGCCTATTCTTCAGTCCTTGCAGCTGTTACTGAGTAAAGAAGATGTTAACAGTATATTAACTAGACATTTGAACACTTCACAGTTATCCTCTTTCCACGATGGACAATATTTCAAGCAAAACCAACTTTGTGCTATTGAGGACTTAAGTATTTCCCTTGTTCTCTATGTGGATGACTTTGAAATTTGTAATCCACTTGGGACTTCAAGAAAAAAACACAAAGTCACAGCTGTGTACTGGGTACTTGCTGATATACCAACTGAACTGAGATCACAGCTAACATCAATTCAATTGGCTCTCCTGTGTAAGGCAAGTGATGTTAAAACTTTTAGCTATGAAACTGTTCTCGAGCCACTTTTAAAGGATCTCATAACATTAGAGAGAGACGGGATTTTTTTGTTCACAGCTTGGTAGATATATCAGGGGCACTGTTTTTTGTGTTTGTGCTGACAATCTTGGCACTCATTCTCTTAGTGGACTCGTGGAAAGCTTTTCTGGACATTACATCTGTAGATTTTGCCTTGGAGACCATTCAGACTTTCAGCAAAAAGAAGTTCGTTCAGGAGCTTTTCCACCAAGAACAAAAGAGAACTATGATCTACATGTCCAAACCATAAAGGAAAATTCCTCCTCGGTTCATTTTTGTGGTGTGAAGAAAGGTTGTCCATTAACAGGGAAATTAAAATATTTCCATTTTGTCACAGGGTATCCTCCAGATCTTTTGCACGACCTTTTTGAAGGCATAATTCCACTAGAATTAGCATTATGCCTTCATGTGTTTATCCGTAAACGTTACTTTTCCTTAACTGAACTCAATAACTTCATAACAGAATTTCCTTACAAATGGAGCGATAAAACAGATCGCCCCCAAATCATCCCCATAAATTTTTCCACTCGCAAAAGCATTGGTGGCAACGCACATGAAAATTGGACGTTATTGAGACTATTACCTTTTATTATTGGGGAAAAGATTCCCAAAAATGATGAAGCATGGCAAGTTCTTATGACTCTAAAAGATATAACTGAACTTGTTGTGTCCCCTATTCACAGAGAGGAAAGTATTTGCTACTTGGACACACTTATATCTGAACATCGCAACAGGCTATTGGATGTTTTCCCAGAGCAAAAACTAACTCCAAAACACCATTTTTTGGAGCATTATCCTGACTTGATCAGAGGATTTGGTCCATTAGTATGCCTCTGGACTATGCGCTTTGAGGCTAAACATAGTTTCTTTGAGAAGGTTGTTAAACACACAAACAGCTTCAGAAATGTACTATTGTCACTTGCCTCAAAGCACCAGATGATGATGGCATACTATTCAGATGGTAATGCATTGAAGCCATCAGTGTGTGTCACTAAAGTATCATCTCTTCCATTGGAACTGCTTGATGTAGAAATACAGCAGTGTCTCAAGGAACTTTATCCAACACAAGCCTATGTGAATTTGACCAACTCTCTGACTCATCATGGAACTAAATATGCCTCAGGAATGGTTTTGCCTCATGGATCTACTTGTGGCTTACCTGACTTTGTGGAGATTTTACAGATTGTTGTCTTAAGCAATGAATTTCTTTTCATTGTGAAGTTGCTCAACAGCTGGTATGATGAACATTTTAGGGCATTTATTCTGGATCCTTCTGGGAAAATGACCTTAATACATCCCAGAGTACTTGGTGACACTTACCCCTTAACACCATATCGTGTTGAAGGCAAGCAAATGGTGTCAATAAAACGTCACATTGTTTGTTAGTGTAAGGGGAAAGACTCAGATACCCCCTTTCTTTTTCTTTTTTCTTGTGGTTTTTATTCTGCAGATGGACTCCGTTGCCTTGAAAGTAATTTTTGGACAACAGAGTGAGAAGCTTGTGCTCTCTTCAGGAATGCCCAGGACTGTTGAGGAGTTGCATGAGACAGTGAGAGAGACATTTGGGCTAGTTGAGGATTTCACATTGCACTATTATGATGACTCATTTGGAGATTTCTTTACACTTCATTCTCCCAACCAAATCAAAGATAGGGGTACAGTCAAAGCTGTGGTCATTCCATCAGTAGTGCTTACATTGATTCCTCAGTGTGAAAATCCCTCAGATGTAAGTTCACTGAATGAAAGTTCAAGCTCTTCAACCTATAAAACCACAGAGGACCAAACAGATGGATCATCTCGGTCTTCAGACAACACTGTTATACTCTCCCCTCTTCAAAGTCCTCTGAAGACTGCATGGCCAGATGAAATTGTCATTCCACTTTTCTCTGTGGCAACAGAGACTGTACTGAAAAATGCCAAGCAAGTCTTTGTTCAAAATGGCACTGTGCTGAACAATACTTCAGTCAAGTCAGATATAATGGAAAAATTAGCTGATTATATGTACAGCTACACAGCCTACCCTACTGGCCTTCAAATTGGAGAAGTGGCAGAGGCTCTGGTCAAAAAGCACCCATGTCTGACAGAGCCAGGCAGTCGTAATGGCTGGATGGGATGGATGTATAGTCTTAAATACAAGATGGGAAATTACAGGTCAAAGTTACGAAGTCTTGGAGTTCCAGAGGTTACTTGCAACTCACTGAAGAACAAGCACCCTGATGACAAGGCTCCAGCGAAAAACATAAAGAAGGCGCGGAAAGGAGAAGTGCTGTTTCTGCCACACTATCCAGGACAAGATGGTAAAGAACAGCAAGAGCTGGAGCGACAACAACTGATTGATGAGTGTAAGAAGAAAAACAGCACAGCCATCAAGGATTTAATGTGCAAAACCTTTGCACATAGAAGACATGATATTATCAGCCAACAGCTGAGTGTCAGCGACATCAAGGACAGATGGCCGGCGTTGTTTGACGTCTCCCAAGTAAGTGAACATTTAAAGGGATATCCACTTGTAAATAAAATTTGGTCTGTTAGATCCCCATCATAAGATAAGTGAGGAAAAACATGTTGCTACCATCCTAGTGATTTTGATGATCTTGCAGCAGCCAGGTTGCTTTAATTTGTCATAAGACTCTAGAATCGCTAGGAATTTGAATCAAAATGAGGAATCTGAATCAAAACCAGAATGGTTCTAATCGAAACCATTCCGAAGCCTAGGGAACAATAAATGCTAGTAATTTCCGTTCACTTAACTTGTTTTAGGCTAAGCTAATGTAACCTGACTGAAGAATGACTGGGCTGATTGCAAAGTGCCTTTGTCTCACTTATCTAACTCTGGAGCACATAACGACAGACTAGATTTTACTAAAGAGTGAAGAGTAATTTAATATTTTTATGAAACGTTGGTTACGTATTGTAACCCCAGATTCTATGAGTATAGGCGCAGCCCTTTAAGTGGGTATTCCCCTTGTGCGCGCAGCACTGAAGTATTTTAGTCCACGCCCACCTGCTGTGTGGGCCTCACCCTGGTCTAGTATAAGTTACGGTGAGACCAGGAAATCGGCTCTACCGTTTTTCTAAGGCCAGCCAGAAGATGTCCAGCGAGACCATCCGTCTGTGTCCATCCTGCCAGACCGGCTACATCATGTCGTATGACCGACATGCCGTCTGCGTGGGCTGCCTCGGTCCTCACCATGCGGACCTTGCGCTCACACCTTAATCCTATTGCCGCTCCTGTTAGCTCCTCCCGCCAGAGGAAAAGCAGCGGAGGTCAGCCTTTTTCAAGGCTGATGCTGAGGAGGCGTTCCCGCTAAGAGAGAGGTACTCGCTGGAAGAAGCCATCGAGTTCTTCGATGGTGGGCCGGAATTGGATGATTCCACCCACCGTGAGGAAAACGGCAGTGGTGGCAGCTCCACTGCCTCCCAGCTGGGCAGCCTGGCGACAGAAGGGAGGCGGATGAGCGGACGCTCATCCACCCCTGGCCTTCACATGTCGGCGAGGACGCCGCTCCCAGTTGTTGGTGCGCTGCTCCTGGATCTGCCTGGCATCATCCAGAAGGCAGTTGGTGAGAAGGGACTTCCCGTCCCTCAGCCTGCTCCACCCCCATCAGATGATCTGGCGGGAAGGTATGGCTCCGCTCACTCTCGTTGCCCAGATCCCATCTGGCCTCAGTTCCCGGCGGTGATGACCTACCTCTCTGAGGCAGCAGCAGAGCCAGCGAAGATTAGAGCACCGGTCTCTACCTAGGGCTTCACAGAGGGCTTCACAGACCGGAGTTTTCCGCCTGTTCCCCCTCTAGAGCCGAGCCTCGCTTCAGTTTTCGGCACCAAAATGACCAAGGTCGTTGGACAGCGACCGGCCCATCCCGCCAAACTTGACCAGCTGATAGCAAGGTTCACTGATCGCGCACATCAATGCACTGTTCAGTCAGCTGCAGTGACTAACAACACTGCCTTGCTAGCGTCATCTCCAGTAAGGTGGAGGAAGCAGAGCTGCCAGAGGAGCTGAAAGGCTTTCTCTGTAAAGCCGCTGACGCGATTCTGAATATGTGCGCCACTTCAGCGGTGTGTTCCTCTCGCATCGCTGCCTGGCAGACGATGGTTCAGAGGGCAACCTGGCTCCGCCTCTTCCCTCCAAGATTATACAATCTAACAGGGAAATAGTGCAACCAATTCATAACATAAAATTTAGAAGCTTAGTGGAAGATAATACTTTATGTTAAGGCTTTAGTCTGCATACTGAACAACTCCACTTATATGGATTTATGTCTGGATGAGTAAATTAATCTTTTGCATGTTAGAAAATAAGGTCCAGGTTGCAAAAAATGGTAGTTCCACTTAAAGATTTTTTTTTGATTGAATCAGAATTTTGGCCTTCAGATTTTTTGTCCTTGGTTTTTTTGTCCTCTCCCATCCAGGTCAGTGCAGAGTTTCATAGGATCACGACCCTGAACCTTGAACCAAAGTTCATGTCATCGTTGGACTTGTATTCATCCAAACTCCTGTCCTTGTTTCAAGCCAAGAAAGGTGCTGCTGGACAACGCCACAGGGCACAGTTAAACCTTCTGCTTCAGGTAAGGAAGATTGCATTTTCTAACCACAAAAACGTTCCAACACAGCATTGAAGAGGCCCTTCCACTAAAAACGGCTTTTCTTAGGTTTCTGTTCAATATTTTAGCTCCACAGGTGTTCTTACCTTGATGGTGGGTGTGAAAACAGGTCAACAACAGAAAAAAAATAGTTATGTTTAAGCTAGAAATGGTAAGTCATGTTTTAAATGTGCAAATTTTGCCTCAGTTGAGACTTCCTGTTTTACAGAGTGGAAATTCCATCGAGAAAAAATGAGAAGTCATCATCAGATGTCTCATTGACCATCTGGGAGAGGATCCAAGTGCCTTAATCAAAACCTTTGAGGTTGGTGCAATAAATCTGTTTTAGGAATATTAGTAGTTTATTTTAGCTTGTGAGATCATAGAAAAGTTTTAAGATACTGTTCTAAAGAAAAAAAAAAAACACTTCAAAGCATACAAAAGAATAGCATTTGCTCAAAGATTTTGGAGCACAGTGTCCACATATTATGAGTACCGGTGATGTCATACAAATGAAACTTTTTGTTTCAATGTTTGGAAATATGTGAGCTTAAAACAGTTGTTTCTCTTTTTAAAGGACGGTGCTGATGCTGTCTTTGTTGAAGAGGCTTTGGCTGAGGAGCTGATGAAGATTTATCTGCTGCAGAATCAAGACAGGTCAGGCGAACCTACTGATGTGGGTATTGTTATTGAAGGCGTTACTGTTCTGGGCAAACTTGGGAATCTGAGCAAAGCCTGTTGCTATCTTTTGGGACTGTGCTATGCTCTGGATCTGAAATACCCCAAGAATCCCAAATGCACATTTGAAGCATTTCAAAAAGTGTTCATGGAGCTGGATCCAGGAAACCTTTCTGTCAAGGTTCAAAGACTGAAAAATGACCTCTGTTCATTGTAGACAAAATTTCACAGGGCTGTTCTTAAAGTGTTAGACTTGTTAAGTGACATGTAATGCTCATCAAAAGGTTCAGTTGCGGCATTACATTGTGTTGAGATTCCTGTTCATAAATAATGTTTGTACCATAAACTGTGTTTTTGTATTAACTTTCCAGATTCACATTAAGGTGTAAATGGGAGAGTATCTTCTGTATGGGTTTTTTTTTTTTTTTTTTTTTTTAGCGCAATCCTTTTTGAAACCTTTTTATTTAAATTATGGATGTTTTTTGGTCACTCTTTAGTTATAATCTTCCCAATTTTTTGGAATCAAAATAAGATGTTCAAAAACTATGTCACAGTGCAAATGTTTTTTTTTTTCAGGATTTATATTTTTTTGGGATCTTAATTTTATTTTTGTCATTTGACCTTTTCTGAAAAGGTAAAGCACTGCGTTCACTTGAGCCTCTTTTATTCTTTGTATGGCAGGTACATTTTTCTTGTTGTTAGCATCAATATGCCAGTTTTACAGAGTTTTATCAAGCATGCCAAATTGGATGCAATTTTATTATATAAGGCTGTTGTGACTGAAATTTTATCCACTGAATGTAGAACAGATTTCAGGTCACTGTGTTCAGAGAAGGAATCTGCTAAATGTGTGATTCACAAAAAAGCTGGTTAAAATAAATCATTGTGAACAATGTTGAACTGACGTGGTTCTTTTTTCCTGTGGGGGGGTGTGTGTGTGTGTGTGTATGTGTATATATATATATATATATATATATGTATATATATATGTATATATATATATATATATATTTATATAACACTTAATTGTAATTAACGTTTTTGCTTAAGTTAACTTTAAAATATTAAGTAAATTGAACCATTATTTAAAAACAAATAATTGTAATGGTGTAGGTTATATGTGCCAAGCATTTCAGCATTTCCTAATTAATATTTTATGTAGTTTGAACTTTTGGTTACTGTTGTTTTAACTTACATTTTCAATTGTATTTGATGTACCGTGTGTATGTGTACCGTACATTACTAAATCTCCATTTGCACTATTTTTACTTTTTAATTATTTTACTTGCATTTTTTTAATCACTCTCTTATATTTAAATGTTCATTTGTTATTTCATCTAGGGTTTGAGAGTAACGAAATTTCTATTCTCTGTATGTCCTGTACATGTGGCAGAATTGACAAATAAAGCTGACTTTGACTTTGACTTTGACTTTGTATTTACTCAATTTTGTATGTTACTGTAACATCTTTAATTGTTCATAACAACTTATTCCATTTTAGTTGGATTTACTCAATTAATAAGGTGTATTTAAGAGATGTGATTGTTTTTGCATTTACTCATTATTTTTGAGTGTAAAAGTGTTGCACCAAAATATTTAAGTAATTATCAGTTTTAGTTCTTAGAGTGTAATAACCTAATACCCCTGTGTGCTGTAGACTATAGTGTACACTGTACACCCTACTTAATGGTTTTTGTGGCATCAGTCTGAGTCTCCCATTTAATCTGTGTTTCTCCTACAGCTGTGCACCGCCAGGCGGCAAAAAATGTGCATGCTTTTTGCGAGCTCCCAGCTCATAACCAGTGCCCTCTGTCATCAAGGGAAGGGTGATCATTGGTTAATGATCACCATATATATCTATATATCTATATATCTATATATATATATGTATATATAGATATATATATATATCTATATCTATACATATATATATGTATATATATATATATCCATAGGATGGATGGATGGATATATCCATCCATCCATCCTATGGATGACCGAGCTAAGATCCTGTGGGACTTCCAGATACAGACAGACAAAATGGTGGTGGCTAACCAACCGGACATAGTGGTGGTAGACAAACAGAAGAAGACGGCCGTAGTGATCGATGTAGCGGTTCCGAATGACAGCAATATCAGGAAGAAGGAACACGAAAAGCTGGAGAAATACCAAGGGCTCAGAGAAGAGCTCGAGAGGATGTGGAGGGTGAAGGTAACGGTGGTCCCCGTGGTAATCGGAGCACTAGGTGCAGTGACTCCCAAGCTAGGCGAGTGGCTCCAGCAGATCCCGGGAACAACATCGGACATCTCTGTCCAGAAGAGCGCAGTCCTGGGAACAGCTAAGATACTGCGCAGGACCCTCAAGCTCCCAGGCCTCTGGTAGAGGACCCGAGCTTGAAGGATAAACTGCCCGCAGGGGCGTGCTGGGTGTTTTTTATATATATATACACTCTTGTAAATGCACCATGGGGGACTTGGGGTGAAACAGCACTGACAATACAATACCTTGACCTTGAATCTTGAATCTAATAGTTAAATGTATTTGTTGAGGGTCAATGGCAAGACTCCATACGCACACACACATTAAAAAAAATTTAAAAAATGCCTCAAGAAAAGGGCATTTTGATCACCCAAGAGGAAAGAAGAAGGTGCCGCCCCCCCGCCGCAACTTGTTTGCTCTGAGATCTCCTTTCAGCTGAACATACTGAGACATATCCCCTAGGATGTGGCCATCGGGCATCTGAGGTGTTCATCATTTATGCTGCTGATCAGTGTTGGGTAAGTTACGTTGAAAAAGTAATTAATTATAGTTACTAGTTATTTCTTCAAAAAAAGTAACTGAGTTAGTAACTGAGTTACAAGATTCTAAAAGTAAATAATTACTTGAAAAGTAACTATTGCATCCAGGGTATAATTGGCCATTTTTAATTACTTTTGATTTTCCCTCTACATTTCACCTTTAAAAACTATTTACTTTGCCTTGTTTGGTATCATCCTTTTCAGCACAACCTCACGTGTCTGAATTTACAGTTATGTTTTCATTTTGACATACTGTATTAACACAATTGATCTAATATCAGACAAAGAACATAAAATCCGAGTAGAAAAGGTTATATTTTTAGAATAGAATAGAATAGAATTCAACTTTATTGTCATTGCACATGCACAGGTACAGGGCAACGAAATGCAGTTTGCATCCATCCAGAAGTGCTTTAGCCATGATATAGATATATTACAATATATATTAGCAATAATATAGATATGTAAGTATATTACAGAAATGGGTATGTTATAATGTACACGGTATGAAGTATGTTATGAATATGCTATAAGTATGTACAGGCTGTAGTGAGTACAAGCTATGTACAGGCTATGAACAGGATATAAATATGAAAAAAACTATACAGAATATGAAATTAAAAACTACAGAAATATGAGATATACAGTTATACAGAAATGTGAACTATGCAAGTTATAAACAGTTGTAGGATTAAAAATTATTGTATGTACAGAATGATTATTTACACAGAACTATACAGTAGTGCAGTTAAGATAAGTGAGATATGTGGATAATTTCTACAGAGGCTATATAAAGTGCTAGTGGTTGTGAGTGGTGGTTCAGTTCATGTTATTATTGTGTGTTTGAGGGTACAGTTGTCCATTGTGTGTGTGTGTGTGTAGGTGGTTGTGGGTGTGTGTATGTTCAGTCCATGAGTTTAACGTGGGTCAGATGTCAGGAGGCAGAGTTCAGGAGTCTGACAGCTGTGGGGAAGAAGCTGTTCCGGTACCTGGTGGTCTTAGTCCGGAGCCTCCTGTAGCGCCTCCCAGAGGGCAGGAGGCTGAAGAGTCCATGTGATGGGTGACTGGGGTCTTTGATGATTTTCCCAGCCCTTTTCAGACACCGCTTCCTGTAGATGTCCTTTATGGCAGGAAGTGGTGCTCCGGCGATGCGCTGGGCAGTTTTCACGACCCTCTGCAACGCCTTCCGGTCCGAGGCAGAGCAGTTCCCATACCAGACTGTTATACAGTTG
The DNA here is from genome assembly GCF_001858045.2 of Oreochromis niloticus. Lineage (NCBI taxonomy): Eukaryota > Metazoa > Chordata > Actinopteri > Cichliformes > Cichlidae > Oreochromis > Oreochromis niloticus. The sequence continues at coordinate 3,184,313 of NC_031983.2, forward strand.
GTCAGGATGCTCTCGATGGTGCAGCGATAGAAGTTCACCAGGATGTCTGAGGACAGGTGGTTCTTCCTCAGAGTCCTCAAGAAGAAGAGGCGCTGGTGAGCCTTCTTGACCAGCTTGGAGCAGTTGGTCGTCCAGATGAGATCCTCGGAGATGTGGACTCCCAGGAACTTGAAGCTGCTCACAAGCTCCACAGCTGTCCCCTTAATGTGGATGGGTGGATGTGGGTCAGCATTCCTCCTGTACTCCACGATGAGCTCCTTAGTCTTCTCGGTGTTAAGCAGCAGGTTGTTTGTGTCGCACCACTCAGCCAGACGATCCACCTCCTCCCTGTAGGCGGTCTCATCGTTGTCACTGATGAGGCCAATCACCGTGGTGTCATCTGCAAACTTAATGATGGTGTTGGAACCATCAGCAGGTCTGCAGTCATGGGTGAAGAGGGAGTAAAGGAAAGGGCTCATCACACAGCCTTGTGGTACACCGGTGTTCATTGTGATTGTAGATGAGCAGCGGTTATCCAGCCGGACATGTTGGGGGCGGTTGGTCAGGAAGTCCAGTAACCATTTGCAGATGAGGGAACTGATGCCCAGGTCTGTCAGTTTCCTGATGAGTTGTGAGGGGTGGATTGTATTGAATGCTGAACTGAAGTCTATAAACAGCATTCTGGCGTAGGTGTTGTTGTTGTCCAGGTGTGAGAGGACAGAGTGCAGTGCGATGGAGACTGCATCCTCTGTGCTCCTGTTCTGGCGGTATGCGAATTGGTGGGGGTCCAGGGTGGGGGCGAGACAGGATTTGAAGTGTGCTAAGACCAGCTGCTCTAAGCACTTAGTGTTGATGGGGGTGAGTGCTACTGGGCGGTAGTCATTGAGGCTAGATGGGTTGGAGTTTTTGGGTATCGGGACAGTGGAGGTGGATTTGAAGCAGGCCGGTACCACAGCGTGGGCCAAGGACAGATTGAATATGTCAGTGAGCACTCCTGCAAGCTCCTCAGAACACGCTCTGAGAACACGCCTGGGGATGCCATCAGGACCTGCAGCCTTGTGGACATTGATCCTGCTCAGCACCGCTCCTACATCAGTGGGGGAGAGAGTCAGAGGTTGGTGGTCTGGCATCATGTCTGTTTTGGTTGTGGTTGTGGGGTTCCCTCGCTCAAAACAAGCATAAAGGTTGTTGAGCTCGTTGAGGAAGGAGACATCAGAGGATGTGGGGGAGGGTTTGGTGGTCCTGTAGTCTGTAATGGTCTGGAGTCCTTGCCACATGCGTCGGGGGTTGGAGTTGGAGAAGTGTTCTTCTACCTTCTTTTTGTAATGGTGTTTGGCTTTTTTGATGCCCTTCTTTAGATTAGCCCTGGCTGTACTGAAGGCGTGTGCATCTCCTGACCTAAAGGCGGTGTTGCGGGCCTTCAGGAGGAGACGAACATCCCGGTTCATCCAAGGCTTCTGGTTGGGGTACATGGTGATCCGTTTCTGGGTGGTGACACTGTCTGTGGTTTTGGAGATGTAATCCAGTACAGATGAGGCATACTGGTCCAGGTCTGTGTGGGTGAACATATTCCAGTCTGTGTTTTTAAATCTGTCCTGGAGCACTGCGTCTGTCCCCTCTGGCCACACTTTAATTGTCCTCACAGCAGGTTTCACACGTTGGATGAGTGGTGAATACCTAGGTTTGAGGAACAGGGAGAGATGGTCCGATTGTCCAATGTGGGGGAGGGGTGTTGCTTTGTAGGCTCCAGCCAAGTTGGAATAAACATGGTCTAAAGTCTTGTCTCCTCTGGTGTGGCAGGAGACATGTTGGTGGAATCTGGGGAGGACTGTCTTTAAGTTGGTGTGGTTGAAGTCGCCAGCAACAATAAAAGCAGCCTCGGGGTGTTTATTCTGGTGTTTGTTAATGGCTGCAGAAAGTTCTTTCATGGCCAACCTAGCATTAGCGTCAGGGGGGATATACACTGCAGTGAGTATGATAGAAGTGAGTTCTCTGGGGAGATAATAAGGTCTGCATTTGACCATTAAAAACTCTGCATTAGGTGAGCAGTGACTCTCAGTAGTAGTGGAGTTCATGCACCAAGCATTGTTAATATAAATGCACAAACCTCCACCTCTGGTCTTGCCGGAGTCATCTGCTAGCCTGTCGGCTCGGTGTGTGTGGCGTCCTGCTAACTCGATAGCATTGTCCGGGCAGCTGTTGTTCAACCATGTTTCGGTGAAAAACATGACATTTGAGTCCATAATCCGTCTGTTGTTAGTGATGGAGAGCCATATCTCATCCATTTTGGTTGCCAGAGAACGGACATTGGTGAGGAAAATACTGGGTAAAGGCAACCGGTGTGGTGTTAGCTTTTTTCTTTTCTTTTTTTTTTTTTGTCTGTCCCATTTGGTTCTTAAGCCGTCAGAATTGTTGTCTGAAGACCAACAAGGATACCAAATGGATTTATTTTGCCAAATGGATCATCATGGCATTGCCGTATTGGTCCATTTGATCAAACTTTGTTGTTATTATTTATTTTATTTTCAGTTGTTACAGATGGGACAGACATGACGGGGGGATAGGAAAGGGAGAAAGAAAGAGAGGAAGGAAAAGAAAAACAGAAGGGAAAAGGGACAGTGAGAAAGGGCACTTACAAAGACAAAGAGAAAGAAAAAAAAAAATCTCCTGGATCACCTGTTGAGAGAAAAAGAAGAGAAGACAAGCAAAAAAAACCAAACAAAAACAAAGCAACATACTAAACACAACACCATCACGTTAATCTAGCTGAGTGTGAACAGCAGTAAATACTAAATATTGAGCTGGTGCATACCTGAGCGCCCAGCCCCGGACACCAAGAACCACCAATGCACCAACCCCTGAGGGCATCAGTTACCAGCAGGGAGTGTGGTGAGGGGAGATAGGCCTCCACACTTGGAGGGCCTGGGAGTACCCAGGGAGGTGGAGTCTAAGACCCGACCTGACATATAGACACAGACAAACAGGCACACACAGACATAAACATGCTTTCCCACCCTCATGCACACATATACAAACACTCAGCACTCACCCAACGTAGGGATAGACATACATAGACATGTACACACAATCATACTCCCCAAACATACTCTATACCCCGGGTCCAGGTACCCTCGCCCCCAGAGGGGGAAACGGCACCCAGACCCAAGAGATGTGACCCTTTCCCCCGGGGTGGAGGCAAGCAGACCGCCCCAGGCTCCGCAGCAGCAGGGAGGCCAATCGGACAGCCAACACCTCCTCCCAGCCCCCGCCCCGATGGCTAGTAGAGAACGGGGGTGTGTGAAGACCCCATACCTCCCTCCTCCCGCTCATGTGTAGTGTTGCTGCGTGTTGTTCTAAAGTGCATTTAAAACAAGGGAGGGCATGGTGCTGCTGCCAGAGAGCAGCAGGTGTTAGCACGGCCCCTCCCGAGAACCCTCAATGTCTACATGGATTTAAAATTGAGAGGTGGGCACCGGCGCCAGAGGTAGGGTTGAATACACAGACCGTCCTCTGGACGCCGTTAACGTGGTCACCCTCAAGGCCCTATATATATATATATGTGTGTGTGTGTTATGAGAGTGTGAATAATGTGGATGTCTAAGTTGTGAAATAAAATTGAGGCACAGGTGGCCAGAAGGGGACAGAGGGGGGGGAATGCCTCCCCTGCACCCTGGTGACACACCCGCACCCCAAGGCCCTACCTGTGTGGGTGGGTGTGGTGGAGCGGGAAGAGGGAGGCAGCCGGGGATGGGGAGGAAAAGAAGGGAGGGGCAAGATGCCCCTCCTTAGGGCCAGCTCCCCGGCTGACCCCAGTAGGCACCCCCGTCCTCTAGTACCCACCAAGGCAAGGGAGCTCAGGCCCATCCCGATCGGGGCCCACGGCAGCAGCACCGTTAAGCCCCACAGGACCTGGGGAAGCCCACCCCACCCCACCGCAGAGGAAACTATACCCACCCCAACATTCAATCATCTCCAGACTACACAAGACAACAGACACCCAGGTTAGGTTTATTCTCCACCTCTCCTGTGTCTCTCCCCCACCTGCAGAGTGGACTTCTGCAAGGATGGAACAACCTCCCTGCCAGTTGAAGAGTCCCCCAGTTAGGTCGATGCACCAGAGGCCCCTGCGCCAGGGCTGAGCCCCCGTGCACCCACCCGCCCACAACCTCGGCGACACACCGACGAGGACCGAAGCCCCCAAGGCCCAGCCAGAGCCCCATCACGGAGACGAAGCACCCCCGAACCCCAAGCCCCCCGCCTGCCCCGGATCCACTCAGGGGCAGCCAGGCTACCAGGCCAGTAACCTACGTCCGCCAGTACAGACCATCCCCCAGCCCCGCTGCACGCAGCCACGAGGAGAACACCCTCTAAGAGCGACCAGAGCCACTCACCAGGTTATGACCACAACCCCCGGGTTGTGTCCTCCAGGGATAACGTCTCTAGGGGTTCTCCTGGCGCCCTAAGCCCATCCCAACCTCCACATCAACCACAATAGCGAAGGCAGGACCAAACCATGACCCCCCACCCCCACTAGGTGATGAAGCCAATCAAAGGAGCCCAAAGGGATTGATCAAATGTGGTGGCAGAGGCTGTATCAAGACTAATGTGATCTATTAGATGGTTTTTATATTGATTAGAATTAAGATTATCTTTATTTTTCCAGTTAAGGAGGACCGTTTTCTTGGCAATGCATAGGGCTGTAAAAACAATGTGGGCTGTGTTTATTTCTGCAGTGACCTCATCCAAGTTGCTCAGCAAGCATACTAAAGGGGAGGCTGGAATGTTACATTTCAGACACTTTGATAAGTCTTCACATATCTCACGCCAAAACTTCTGCACTGGTGGACAGAACCAAAGGGCGTGGATGTAATTGTCTGGTGTATTGCCTTGACAGTGTGAGCAGTTGTTGGAAGATGTAAAGCCCATCTTGAACATCCGATGACCTGTATAGTGCACTCTATGTAGTATTTTGTATTGTATTAATTGCAGACTGGGATTTTTAATCAATTTAAAGGTTTTTAAGCATACCTGAGACCAGAAGTTTTGGTCTAAGCTTACTGATAAATCTGCTTCCCACTTTGCAATAGGAAGGGATATTGATTCATCTATTTTAGAAAGTGTTCTGTATATTTTAGATAATAATTTGGGGGATTTAAGAGTAAGAAAGTGTACCGCACTTGGTGGTGTTTGTAATTCAGCTTGACTGAGGTTAAATCTCTTTTTTACTATGGATTTAATTTGTTGATATTCTAAAAATCTTTTCTTGTTGATCCCATATTGTGTAACTAGTCTGTCAAATGGAATAAATTCTGTTCCCTCTAATATATGTTCTAAGTATTTAATTCCTTTACAACTCCATTCTGGAAAATTAATCATATTATTGTTTTGTAATATGTCAGGGTTATTCCAGATAGGTGTACGTTTGCATGGGATTAATGAGGACGCTGTCATTTTTAGAAACTCCCACCATGCTGTCAGAGAAGAGCTGATGTTGATGCTTTTAAAGCATTCATGTCTTTTGATGTTTGAGCTGATAAATAGTAGGTCTGAAATTTCTAGATTATTACATAGTGCCTGTTCTACATCTAGCCAGGGCTCATCTAAGAAGCTGTGTTTAAACCATCTAGAGATGAACTGAAGCCTGTTGGCTAAAAAATAGTGATTAAAGTTAGGCAGATCTAATCCTCCTTTATCCTTGGTCCTTTGTAATGTTTTTAAGCTGATACGTGGGGGTTTGTCTTTCCAAAGGAATTTAGAAATACATGAGTCTAGAGATCTGAACCAATCTTGTGATGGCTTATTTGGGATCATTGAAAACAAATAGTTTATTTTTGGCAAGACCATCATTTTTATAGCGGCAACCCTTCCCATGAGTGATATGGGTAAAGATTTCCATCTAGCCAGATCGCTTTCTACTGTCTTTAAAAGTGGGATGTGGTTTAATTTAGTTAATTCTGAAAGCTTAGGAGAGACATTAATACCTAAATATTTTATATTTCCAGATTGCAGTGGTGTAGGAGAAGAATTATGGAAGGAGCAATTAATCGGAAGAACTGTAGATTTTGACCAGTTAATTGAATAATCTGAGACTCTTGAAAAAGAATTTATCAATTCAATCACGCCAGAGATATTGGTTTGTGAGTTTTGGAGAAAAAGTAACACATCATCTGCATAAAGGCTGATTTTATGTTCTACATTCTTGCATTTTATGCCCTTAATTACTGAATTCTGTCTAATTGCTGCTGCTAGTGGCTCAATAAAAATTGCAAACAGTGAAGGGGAGAGTGGGCATCCCTGCCTGGTGCCCCTCAGGAGACAGAAGCTGGAGGATGTTTGATCATTTGTTCTGACACAAGCTGTTGGGGAATTATATAATATTTTTAACCAGTTTATGAAAGAGGTTCCAAAACCAAATTTGTGTAAAGTTGCAAATAGAAATTTCCAGTTAACTCTGTCAAATGCTTTTTCTGCATCAAGAGACAATATTATGGTTTCAATGTTTTTACTGCATGAGTAGTCTGTTAAATTAAGTAATCTACGTGTATTTGTTGATGAGTGCCTACCTTTTATGAAACCAGTTTGGTCAGGATGAATTAAGAGGGGGGTTATTTTCTCTAATCTCTTTGAGAGAGCTTTGCAGATTATTTTAAGGTCTACATTAATAAGGGATATTGGACGATAGCTTGAGGCAAATACAGGGTCTTTGCCTGGTTTTAGTAAGAGACTGATATTTGCAGAGTTCATATTTGATGGAAGTCTGCCATTTTCTTTGATTTCCTGCAACATTCTGTGAAAAACTGGTGCTAGAATCGTCCAGAATTCTTTGTAGAATTCTGCAGGAAAGCCGTCTGGACCTGGAGCCTTATTATTGGGCATACTTATCAGGGCTTCCTGGAGTTCACCTGGCATCAGTGGTGAATCCAGTGCCATTGCTTGGGTGTCTAATAATTTTGGAAGAGTTATGTTGTCCAGAAACTGATCAATTTCGTTTTTAGATGGGTTTATTTGTGGTGTATATAAAGTTTCCCAGTGTATTCCCAGATAAATCTTTAACAGCACATATAGTTGTTTTTTCTTTATTGATTTTTAACTGGTTAGCAAGAAATTGTCCGGATTTGTTACCGTGTTCATAATTTTGCAGGCGAAGTCTTTGTACTAAGAATTTAGTCTTTTTATTAATAATTTCATTTAATTCTAGTTTTGTTTTGCGTAAATTGTTTAATATTTCTTGATCTTGGTGTGATACATAGGCTTTTTCTAAGGATTTGATGTTTTTTTCCAGTTCTTGAATATTTTTGTTTTCTTCTTTCTTCTTATGTGATGAGAAAGAGATTATTTTACCTCTCATCACGGCTTTCCCTGCTTCCCAGAGGACAGATGCTGATATTCCAGGAATGTCATTAAAGTCTAAATATGAAGTCCATTCTTTTTTAAAGTATTTGATAAACTCTTCATCTTTGAGCAGCGATGTATTAAATCTCCAGTTTTTACTTGGTGTGGTATTATTCTTCTGCATTAGTGTTAAAGATACAGGAGCATGATCGCTGACAGCTATAGGATGAATCTCAGTGTCTGAAATGTCACTCAGCAGTGAGCTGCTGATCAAAAAATAATCCAGACGAGAGTAGGAGTGATGAACATGTGAGAAGAAAGAATATTCCTTACTGTTAGGGTGGAGGGAGCGCCATGCATTGCAAAGACCAAAGTCGCTCATATACTGTTTGATTATATTTGTGGACTGCCAATTACGCTGAGTTCCTGTTGTATTGAGCCTATCCATTTCTTCATTTAGTCCCAGGTTGAGGTCTCCCCCAAGAACAATTGTGCAATCTAGGTGTTCGGAGAGTGCACTAAAAAAAACGTGGAAGAATGAGGGGTCATCAACATTCGGACCATATACACTTACAATACCTAGCTTTTGGTTAAGTATAGATAGTTTGACTATTAGGAATCTGCCCTCTGGATCTATAACTGTATCGAGTACTGTGAAATTAATATTTTTATGTATTAGAATTGCTACTCCCCTTTGTCTAGAATTATAACAGGCTGAGAACACATTAGGAAACTCAGGTGTTTTAAGTTTATTCAGACCTGTGACAGGCATGTGGGTTTCTTGTAATAAAACAACGTCTGCCTGTAGTTTTTTAAGTTGGTTAAGTATTTTTAACCTTTTTTCCCTAGAGCCAGCTCCATGCACATTCCATGAGACAAACCTTAGCGTGCCCATAGTTGTGTGTTTGTGGCTAATGACATATGCTGTGTGTCTTGCTTAGACAGGTGAGGAAAATGGAAACACATCATATATATTTTTTTTTTTTTTGTAAATAAAGAGAAGAAAATGCGCAGCGTGAAGCTCCATAGGTCTGACTATGTGTGTGCATAATAACTAAAATGAGCAAATGTGTGCGTGTGTGTCCTATATCTGTGTGCACTGTGTGGCTGTTGTAAGTGTGTTGCCTTTAAACGCATGTGTGTGCGTGATCGTGCAGAGTGAGCATGTAGAAATAGACAGTGTCCTTTGTGGATGGATAGGGAAACAGGTGATCGACATAGTGAAAGAAAAGAGAAGCAAGGAAACCAAAGAGCAAGGTGAGCGACAAGAGAGAGAGAGGGAAAAAGAAATAAAAACGGAAACATTCCAATTAAAGCATTGGCGGAGAGTGACGGTAACGTTATACTAAATTAGCATACTGATATTACATAGTTAAGCAAAAGTTAATACAAGAGAGTGTGAGTGAAGAGAATAGTGCAGCGGATTCTTATCTGGTGTGCGGTCAATACAGCCATGGAGTGATGCCGGGGTCGCGGTAGAGCTGTCCGTCCACGTAGAGCCGGTCCACGGCGATGACAGCCCGGGAGCCTTTCTGAATAAAACTACGTCGGACTGGGAACAGGACCCTGCGTCGTTCCAGGATCTCTCTGGGGAACTGGTCGTTCACGCTGAAGTCCGTTCCTTTCAGCTCTCTGCCGCGACTCTTCACCTGCTCCTTCTGCTTAAAGTGGCCGAATTTGGCCACAATAGGACGCGGTCTCCCGCTTCCTGTCTTCGGAGCCCCGATGCGATGCACTCTTTCAAACCCTATGTTTTTCACCGTGTCCTCCGGCAGCTTCAGGTGGATTTTAATGAAGCTTCTCACGGTCGTTTCCGGGTCCTCTCCGGCAGACTCTGGAATACCAGAAAACACAAGATTATCTCTCATGCTACGGGCTTGTAAATCCATAACGGTCTCTTTTATTTTTTTATTTTCTAAGTTTAATTGGGTCACATTTTCGGTTAGAGATTTGACCGAGTCCCGTAGCGTGGCGTTTTCTGCAGCAAGTGTTTCCACCTGCTTCTGGCTGAACTCCAGGGATTCTTTTAGAGATTGAAATTCCCGGTGTAAGCTCTCCACCAGGGACAGCCTCGCATCAAAACTGGACAATCGCTTATTGATTGACTCCAGGATGTCGACGATATCTTTGCCGGCAGGCGATGTTGTGCCGGGGGAGTCTGCCGGGCGATATCTTTTAGATGATGGCGTCTCAGTTTTGGCCGGGGAAGACATGCTCTGGGCCTTCTTCATTACTAAATCTTCGAAGCACCGGTCGATGTATTCCTGGAGAGCGTCTAAACTCTCCTCGTTGTCCTCCAGGGTGTTAGAGATGATAGGATAGATGTTGTTAGTTATATGACAGTTGGATAGTTTATTTGACAATACTGAAGATTAAAGAAACTTTGTTAAATTCTAGGCTACCATTCGTTTGTTTTGTTTTTTTCCGCCAAATCTCCGGCGTCTGACGTCACCTACAACATGGGTCCTTACCTTACCGCCGTCACTTCCGTCACTTACCTCTATTGCCCACTTCGCACCAGAAAGAGGAACCATGTGGTGTTAGCTTTAGCTTAGCCCGTAGCCCGTAGCCCTCCGCGCCTACCTCGCCTTTGTTTACGTTCTCGGCGCCATCTGCGTGCACTTCCGCCCGGCCGGGGAGAGTGGGATGAGTCGGAGATCGGCGATAAAACTGTTGGAGTTATGAGTCCAGATGTCCAGAAGCTCTTGTCTGCTGTAGGTCAGCAACGCACAGCAATTCTGGATGAATAATCCGGTCAAAAGTAGATAAAAAACCGCTAAATAGCAGATTCTGGAGAGACACTGAGCCTCGCGTTGTTCATGCGCGCCATCTTGAATATATCATTTTTACTGTAATGTTGCGCTCTATAAGTAGTTATAAAGCTTACATTTTCTGAATCATTGGAAAAATCTCTAAAGACTATTCTTATTTAATGTTGTTTTATTTTTGGACACACTTCCAGTTCATTTTTGTAGTTCACTAGTTCCAGGAGGTCAGAGTTCAGACGTGTGATGTCATCAGTGAGCGCAAAAAGAAAGGAAAAAAAAAACAGTGTCTGAGACATGAGAGCGATGTTTTACTGATGATACGCTATGCTGCCTGTAAACTCCAAACCTGAACTGAGGAGAATAAAGTTGTCAAAAGGAGAATGGAGTCATGTCTCTCTGAGGGTGCAACATAATCTTGGTGTTTCCACCCGGTTTGGAATTTATACCGCAAAGAAGGACGAGCTACAGGTGACTAGCCTCACTCACTATCTCCCACCTGAACTCGTACGGCAGTGCCATCCCTCCAAGAAAAGGCAGTGAAGGTAAAAGTTGTTCGCCATGTCTAAAGTGCAGCAGATGTCTCCTGATTGGGAGCAACTTCTTGAAGAGATAGAGGAAAAGTTACTTACACTGCTCGCACCGGATCTGAATGAGGTTTGTGCTGCCCTTAGTTTAGCCATGGATGAAAGTGAAAAAGACTTACTTCGTAAACTGAGATGGCGTATTCTCCAGTACGTAGAGGGAGAGGATGTTACTGCACGAGAAGATGAAGGAATGTCTTTGTTGTTGGAATTAGATGACAAAATTAATGAAGTGAAGCAAAAGAGATGCGAAAGTAATGCCCCGTTGTCTCAACAAGTGGTACAAGAGCATCACCCTGTGGCTGAAAATGTGATAGCACCCAGTAATTCAGACGAGCAGAGAGAAAGTGTTTCTCATCTGAATGCTACACGAGTCACCCCTGTCGCCACTCAAAGTGTCCCTTTTGTACACCCGCTGTACCGACGGGATCTGAAGATAATGGGACAAATTGGAGAACCAAACCAAAAGGACAAATTAACATACACTAGCTTGGAAAGACAAATCCAGAGGGCATTGAAGAGGGGATATGATGAAGGAGACATTGTTGAAGCCATCATTCAAGCTATAACCCCAGGAACAAAACTGAAAAGCTATCTTGAGAGTAGAGTAGATTTGACTTTGCAAGCTCTCAGGCAAATATTACGGACTCATTACATTGAGAAAGATGCCACAGAGTTGTATCACTCGCTCACACGTGCTGTACAGGAGCCAAAAGAAACTCCAATCCAGTTTTTGATGCGAGCAATGGATTTGAGACAACAACTTGTTCTTGCTTCAGAGAGAGTTCAGTCTGGTTTAAAGTACAGTTCAGAGCTCATCCAAAATCAGTTTCTCCAGACAGTACTCACTGGCCTCCATGATGATAGCATCCGCGCTGATGTAAAGCTATACCTGCAAAATCCTAAGATCACAGATGAGGTTCTTCTCAAAAAAATGACTGCGGCATACAGTCTGGAAATGCAAAGAAAGAATAAGCTGTCAGCTGCATGAAGAGCAAAGATGATCAAAGTTGCAGCAGTAAGTGATCAAGAGGTGGAGAAAGAAAGCAGTATGCACACATCAAACAGTAAGAAAAAGCAAGGTGGAGCGGTCAAACGAGACACATTAATGGATAAAGTTGATCAAGGCAACAAGGCTATATGTGAGGCTCTGCAGAACCTCACCACTCACATTGCCAGCCTCCAGCAGACCGTTAAGCCTCAGCACATGAGAATGGCCGAACCACCTGACCGGAAATACCAATCACAGCCTAGGAGCACAAATATTAGACAGTGCCAGCAGTGTCAATCATCCAATAAAGGAAACAAATGCGACCACTGTTACAAATGTGGCAGTACGGAACACTGGGCAGCAGGTTGTCGTAGGAAAAAGTGCTCAGCTAATTCAAGTAAGATCGAAATCATACTTAACCCTGAAGGGGAGAAGCACCAAACTGACCCATTCAGCCTCAAAGCACCCCTCACTGGTAAACAACAACAAATGGCGAAGCTGGTAGGCAAAAGATGCCAGATCCGTGGCTTCTTAGGAGGTGTGGATACCACAATATTGTGGGACACCGGCTCACAAGTATCGATAGTGGGAACAAACTGGAGAAAGAAACACCTGCCTAATGCTGAAGTGAGATCAGTGGAAGAGCTGCTCGAAGAGGGAGCTTTAGAGCTCTCGGCTGCTAATGGGACCAGTATTCCATATGAAGGATGGATAGAGACTGAGTTCAGCCTGTCCATCACTGTGGCGGGGATGACCAACAGGCCCGTCCAAGTTCCAATCCTAGTCGCCAGTGGTGACATTGAATGTCCCATCATCGGCTTTAATGTGATAGAAGAATTAGCTTTGAGACACCAGTGAAGACTGTATCCCCCCAGGGCATATGCTGGACAGATTGTGCTCAGCACTCGAGGTGGGGCGCAAAACTGCAAGAGCTGTCCTGTCTGTCCTAAAGAAACAAACGCCTGACAGCCATCCCCATATAGCCCGAGTAGGAAGGCGACCTGTGACCATCCCAAAGTGTAACAGGATGACAGTGCAATGTGGTTGGTTAAATAAGAGTGTGTTGAGTGGGTCACATGCAGTGTTGGAGTCGAACTGTGAGACACCATGGCCAGCAGGCCTAGTTGTTAGAGAACAGCTAATTCAGCTCCCCTCAGAAGATAATGCTAAAGTTGCAGTGACTGTGGAAAATATGACTGACCATGATATCACCCTCTGTGGTGGCACTACACTGGGGTGGCTGCACAATGTTGATGCCATCTACATGCCGCAGGTAAAATGTATGGAGGGTGAGCTTTCTAAAACATCAGACAGTGCTTCCTCACCCACAGCGCAGTCCAGTCAGACAACACAAACTGAGCCCTGGGACCCACCAGTTGATTTGAGCCATCTGACAAGTGACCAACAGCAGCAGGTAAAACAGATGCTGAGGGAGGAATGCAATGATTTTGCAAAAGATGACTGGGACACGGGATGCATTAAAGATCTAGAGCTGGAGATACAGCCAAAAGACAATGTGCCTGTGCAAAAGACATATAATGCAATCCCCAGACACCTTTATCAGGAGGTAAAAGCACACATACAAGACTTACTTAATTGGGGCTGGATCCAAAAGTCTTGCTCTTCATATTCTTCGCCTGTGGTATGCGTCAGGAAGAAAGATGGTGGCCTTCGCTTGTGTGTAGACTATAGGCTCCTGAATGCAAAGACACTGCCCGACAGACATCCCATCCCGAGAATACAGGAGATCCTGGAAAACCTTGGGGGCAACTCCTGGTTCACAGTATTGGACCAGGGAAAGGCTTATCACCAGGGTTTCATGAGTGAGAACAGCAGACCCTGTACCGCATTTATAACACCATGGGGACTCTATGAGTGGGTGAGGGTCCCATTTGGCCTTACTAATGCCCCAGCAGCATTTCAGCACTACATGGAGGGATGCCTGGGAGACCTCAGGGATGAAATGAGTGTCCCATATTTGGATGATGTACTCGTCTTTAGCTCAAGCTTCGAACAACACATCCAAAAAGTGAGGAGAGTGCTACAGCGACAAAGAGAATGTGGTATCAAATTAAGGCCACAGAAGTGTGACTTTTTCAAAGGTGAAGTCTGCTATGTGGGGAGAGTGGTTTCAGCAGAGGGATACAAGATGAACCCCAAAGAAGTCGAAGCAGTGCAATCACTGAAACAGGAGAAACCATCAACCGTGAGAGAGGTGAGAAAGTTGATGGGTTTCCTTAGCTATTACAGACCCTACATACAAGACTTCTCGAGGACAGCCAAACCCCTCTATGAACTCTTAGCAAAGCCTAAGTCTGAACACAAGCAGCGTGACAAGAGTAAGGAATGCCACCGCAAATCTGCCCAGCTGCCACCATCCCATCCAATCCAGTGGATGACTGTTCACCAAGAGACATTGGACAAAATAGTAAACCAGCTGACAAACCCACCAATCATGGCATATCCAGACCTAGAGAAACCATTTGTTCTTCATGTACGATCAAAGCAGCCAAACGTGAGTACAGGGACAGAGTGGAGCAACAGTTTGACAACCCTCGGAGTATGTGGCAGGGACTAAACACGATCGCAGACTTTAGAGGGAAAACCAGCACACCGCAGACGACGGCCTCTCTGTATAAGGATCTAAACGTATTCTACGCTAGATTCGACACAGCGAACACCATGAGACCGGACAGTGTGCGCACCACGGATGACGTCAGTGCGCACACTGTGTCTGAGGAGGATGTGCGGAAGTGCTTCAGGAAGGTGAACACACGCAAAGCTACTGGTCCGGACGGGATTCCCGGCCGCGTCCTCAAGTCATGCACGGCTCAGCTAGCTGGAGTGTTTACACACATCTTCAACCTTTCCCTCTCTCTGTCTGTAGTCCCAGCCTGCTTCAAAATGGCCACCATCGTCCCTGTACCCAAATCCTCCACCATCTCCTCATTGAACGACTGGCGACCTGTAGCCCTGACCCCCATCGTGAGCAAATGCTTCGAGAAGCTGGTCAGGGACTTCATTTGCTCTTCACTACCCGACTCACTGGACCCCCTACAGTTCGCATACCGCCACAACAGGTCCACTGATGATGCCATAGCCCTGACACTACATACTGCCCTGTTGCACCTGGAGAAGAGAGACACGTATGTGAGAATGCTGTTTGTAGATTACAGCTCAGCATTCAATACCATCGTTCCCTCGAAGCTGGACAGGAAACTGCAGGATCTAGGACTGAGCAGCACCCTCTGCAGCTGGATCCTTAGCTTCCTGTCTGACAGACGCCAAGTGGTCAGACTGGGCAGCATCACCTCATCCCCCATCACACTGAACACTGGTGCTCCACAGGGGTGTGTACTGAGCCCTCTCCTGTACTCACTCTACACCTATGACTGCACAGCCACTAACAACTCCAACATCATTGTGAAGTTTGCGGACGACACTACAGTGGTGGGTCTTATCACCAACGGTGATGAGACGGCCTACAGGGAGGAGGTCAGCGCCCTGACCCACTGGTGTCAAGACAACCATCTCACCCTCAATGTCACAAAGACAAAGGAGTTGATAGTGGACTTCCAGAGGTGCAGGGAAGTACACACCCCCATCACCATCAACGGCGCTGCTGTGGAGAGAGTGAGCAGCTTCCGCTTCCTTGGTGTACATCTGGCTGAGGATCTGACGTGGTCAGGACACATAAACAAAACAGTGAAGAAGGCGCAGCAGTGCCTCTTCTTTCTCAGGAGACTGAAAAGATTTGGACCTTCTATCGCTGTGCCATTGAGAGCATCCTCACTGGATGCATCACCACCTGGTATGGCAACAGCACCGCTTACAACCGCAAAGCTCTCCAGAGAGTGGTGCGGTGCTCTGAACGGATAATTGGAGGTGAGCTTCCCTCCCTCCAAGACATCTACAGGAAGCGGTGCCTGAGGAAAGCGGGAAGGATCATCAAGGACTCCAGTCACCCCAGCCATAAACTGTTCAGACTACTTACATCGGGAAGGAGGTTCTGCAGCATCCGGTCCCGTACCAGCAGACTGAGAGACAACTTTTTCCACCAGGCCAACAGACTGCTGAACACGTCATAGACACCTCACCTTCACTACTTGAACTTCAACATTATGCACTCCACACTGTACATTAATGCCACTGTTTTGCACATGTCCAACTACCAACCTCTGTATATTTTATATATTTTGTTTACTCTATTTAATTTGTAAAATATGTATACATACACACACACACACACACACACACGTAGAAAAACATATTTAGTATACACATCCAGTAATGCATATACTCTTATATTGTACATATATTTATTACTTTCAGATTTAGCCATTCTTATATTTTGCTTGTTTTATGTTATTGTATTTTTGCACAACTCTGTTGCTTGTGAAGCTCGCACACAAGAATTTCACTCGCATGTACTGTACCAGTGTACCTGCACATGTGACGTGACAATAAAAGTGATTTGATTTGATTTGATTTAGATGCCTCTGAGAATGGTTTGGGTGCAGTCTTGTACCAGCGTCAAGGGACTGCCCTGAGAGTCATAGGCTATGGATCATGGACACTGACAGCTGCAGAAAAAAACTACAAGCTACATTCAGGCAAGCTGGAATTCCTGGCACTGAAATGGGCCATAACAGAACGCTTTCGTGATTATCTGTTTCATGCGCCTCATTTTACTGTGTACAGTGACAATAACCCGCTAACATACCTCATGAAGTCAGCGAAACTTAATGCAGCTGGACACCGCTGGGTGGCGGAGTTGGCAGATTATCGGCTCACTGTTAAGTACAGGCCAGGGGCAGCGAATCGAGATGCAGATTTCTTATCAAGAAGAGGAAAGTCCATTGAAGAAATCATGCAGGAATGCACAGAGGAATGTCAGCAGGAGGCCATTGAATGTATTGGGAAAGCTCTAGAGAGAGAGAGAACAGGAGACGTGAACTGGATCTCAGCTGTCACCTGTAATGTCAATGCGCTTCCAGAGGGATGCATCATCTCAGAACCAATTCAGCCATTTGCAAGTGACGACATCAGGGAAGCCCAGGATGCGGACATAGCCATAAATCGAGTTTTGTCCCTGAAAAGAACACACACCTACCTGAAGCATAAAGAAAAGATAGCGGAGAGTGAGGCAGTTAGGTACCTTCTTCGGCAGTGGCCCCATTTGCAGGTTGATGGAGATGGCATCCTGAGGCGTGAGACCACAAGGAGAAAGCAGTTAGTTGTTCCTGACTCCTTAAAGCCCATGGTCTATAAACATCTACATGAGGAGATGGGACAGTTAGGAGCAGACCGGATGGTTGCTCTCGCCAGGGAGCGCTTCTTCTGGCCTAAAATGAGGCAGGAAATGGAGCACTATGTCACTCAGGTGTGTCGCTGTATAAAGAAGAAGAAGCCTAACAGAATAACCAGAACACCAATTCAGAGCATTGAAACCTCTGCAGCGTTTGAGATGATATCCATTGACTATCTGCATTTGGACAAGTGCAAAGGAGGTGAGGAATACATACTTGTAGTCGTGGATCATTTCACCAAATATGCCCAGGCATATGCAACAAGGGACAAGTCTGGGAAGACTGCGGCAAGAAAGCTCTTTGATGACTTTATCATGCGCTTTGGCTTCCCATCCAAAATACACCATGACCAGGGGAAAGAATTTGAGAACAATCTTTTCCGCAAGCTTCAAGGCTACTGCGGTATCAGCCATTCTCGTACCTCCCCGTACCACCCACAGGCCAATCCTGCAGAGCGCTTCAATAGGACACTCCTAGGTATGCTCCGGACAGTTGACGAATCTCAGACGTCAAGATGGAAAGACCATTTGAACAAAGTAGTTCATGCCTACAACTCGACTGTGCACGAAGCAACGGGATTTTCTCCATTCTTCCTTCTCTTTGGTCGTGAACCAACCTTACCTATTGACCTGCTCTTCCCAAAAAGAGAAGAAGAGAAGAGTCAATCACACATTGGCTATGCAGAGAAATGGAGAGGAGTCATGCAAGAGGCCTATGCAATTGCGAGGCAGAACATGAGAAAGAGTGCAAGAAAACTACAATCAACGTGCATGGAGCTCTGTGCTTCAGCCAGGTGACCATGTCTTGGTGAGAAATCTCACACCCAGAGGGGGTCCTGGGAAACTGCGCAGCTATTGGGAGGATATGATTCATGTCATCACTGAAAGGAAAGGTCCTGATAGTCCAGTGTATGTGGTTGAGCCGTTGCAGGGGACAGGAAGAAGATGAGTTTTACACCGTAACCTACTGTTGCCATGTCCTTACCTGGTCGACGAGTCTGGAGTGTGTGAAAGCAGCCTGAAAGAGAAAAGCCGTGGAAACAAACGGAGACAGTCAGCAAGAAGACATTATCAGACCAAGCCCGATACTGACCAAACGGACACAGGCAGTTCTAGTGAAGACGACTGTCACATGTGGACAGCATTCAGATATGCTGATCCACCCCTTAACCCAGAAGCAGAGGATTTCTGCCCCCGGAGTGAAGCACTCGGAGAGAAGTCTAAGCCTGCTTTCAGAGCAGAGGGGCATTCTGAAGAGGAACAGGTGGAGGAGAGACATAGTTTGGAGGAGGAGGTTGAAGCTCCAGGTATGGAACCCGAGAGTGAGCAGAGTGATGCTGAGACATGGAGGCACAAGCCAAAGAGAATTAGACAGCCCCGGCGTGTCTACACATATGAAAAACTAGGCCAGCCAACCGTCCAGCAATGGAGCACGTGCCCTGTCAGTGTGAACAGCCCTTCAAGCGCCATCCATCATTCCTCTGCCCCACCATCATTCATGTATCCTTTACAGTATGAATAGATATAACAGAAAACACACAGTCAACTTTACAAGAGAGTTTAATCTAAGCGTAACATTACAGTTTCAGTTCATGTTGATGTGGTATTGACACATGTTACAGTTAAAAGAAAACAGGTACTCTGAGCATTATTACTATAATAAATAAGAGGAAAGGTTTATCATTCTAGCGTCAAAGAGTTAAGACAGTAGTGGGTACAATACGGGTTTAATGAACTCATGGTTTTGAAGTGTGTAATCACATGATGTTTGGGTGTAAATGGTATTTTCCTTGTCCCACTGCAAAGATTCGGCGGGCCCACCAATACTTCGAGGGATAACCCACCCTTCAATACAAAAGGACTATGAACATTTAGTTTTGTATCGTGACCATGAGAGACTTGTCCTGAGATAATAAGAGATGGCATAACCCAGTAATGTGTAATATGTGTGGAAATACTGGTTTGCTTGCTCATCTTCGGTTAAATGTTCTGTTTTTGGAAAATTGTCAAAGATTAGAAAGAAAATGTGTGGCAACATTTTTCTTTTGTGGGGGAGGGTGTTGCGCTCTACAGGGAGTGCAGAATTATTAGGAAGTTGTCTTGATGCATTCTCAATCATCCAGGAAAGTAAATCTCCAAAAGTTGAATCTGTTCATCTGGACGTAGCGTTTTGTGGGAGAAACGTTTTGTCACTCATCCAAGTGACTTCTTCAGTCTCAGCTGACTGCAGGTTTCCCCAAACCTTGCAGCCATTCCCCAACTCTCTGTGAAAGGTACTCATGGCCATTGATCAGTGTTCTTTGATCAGTGGGTTTTGGTCAGTGATTGTTGATCAATGGTCATGGGAATTTGCATAATTATGATTAAGGAACTGACCTCACAGCCCATTGTTCCTTCAGTGGGCTGGTTTCAGTCATTATGCAAATGTACTGTTTATAAGGTTTGGGGAAACCTGCTGTCAGCTGAGACTGAAGAAGTCACTTGGATGAGTGACGAAACGTTTCTCCCACAAAACGCTACGTCCAGATGAACAGAATCAACTTTTGGAGATATTAGGCAAGTTGTATTTTTGAGGAATAATTTTATTATTGAACAACAACCATGTTCTCAATGAACCCAAAAAACTCATTAATATCAAAGCTGAATGATTTTGGAAGTAGTTTTTAGTTTGTTTTTAGTTTTAGCTATTTTAGGGGGATATCTGTGTGTGCAGGTGACTATTACTGTGCATAATTATTAGGCAACTTAACAAAAAACAAATATATACCCATTTCAATTATTTATTTTTACCAGTGAAACCAATATAACATCTCCACATTCACAAATATACATTTCTGACATTCAAAAACAAAACAAAAACAAATCAGCGACCAATATAGCCACCTTTCTTTGCAAGGACACTCAAAAGCCTGCCATCCATGGATTCTGTCAGTGTTTTGATCTGTTCACCATCAACATTGCGTGCAGCAGCAACCACGGCCTCCCAGACACTGTTCAGAGAGGTGTACTGTTTTCCCTCCTTGTAAATCTCACATTTGATGATGGACCACAGGTTCTCAATGGGGTTCAGATCAGGTGAACAAGGAGGCCATGTCATTAGTTTTTCTTCTTTTCTACCCTTTCTTGCCAGCCACGCTGTGGAGTACTTGGACGCGTGTGATGGAGCATTGTCCTGCATGAAAATCATGTTTTTCTTGAAGGATGCAGACTTCTTCCTGTACCACTGCTTGAAGAAGGTGTCTTCCAGAAACTGGCAGTAGGACTGGGAGTTGAGCTTGACTCCATCCTCAACCCGAAAAGGCCCCACAAGCTCATCTTTGATGATACCAGCCCAAACCAGTACTCCACCTCCACCTTGCTGGCGTCTGAGTGGGACTGGAGCTCTCTGCCCTTTACCAATCCAGCCACGGGCCCATCCATCTGGCCCATCAAGACTCACTCTCATTTCATCAGTCCATAAAACCTTAGAAAACTCAGTCTTGAGATATTTCTTGGCCCAGTCTTGACGTTTCAGCTTGTGTGTCTTGTTCAGTGGTGGTCATCTTTCAGCCTTTCTTACCTTGGCCATGTCTCTGAGTATTGCACACCTTGTGCTTTTGGGCACTCCAGTGATGTTGCAGCTCTGAAATATGGCCAGACTGGTGGCAAGTGGCATCTTGGCAGCTGCACGCTTGACTTTTCTCAGTTCATGGGCAGTTATTTTGCGCCTTGGTTTTTCCACACGCTTCTTGCGACCCTGTTGACTATTTTGAATGAAACGCTTGATTGTTCGATGATCACGCTTCAGAAGCTTTGCAATTTTAAGACTGCTGCATCCCTCTGCAAGATATCTCACTATTTTTGACTTTTCTGAGCCTGTCAAGTCCTTCTTTTGACCCATTTTGCCAAAGGAAAGGAAGTTGCCTAATAATTATGCACACCAGATATAGGGTGTTGATGTCATTAGACCACACCCCTTCTCATTACAGAGATGCACATCACCTAATATGCTTAATTGGTAGTAGGCTTTCGAGCCTATACAGCTTGGAGTAAGACAACATGCATGAAGAGGATGATGTGGACAAAATACTCATTTGCCTAATAATTCTGCACTCCCTGTATAAGTAGTTATAAAACTTACATTTTCTGAATCATTGGAAAAATCTCTAAAGACTATTCTTATTTAATGTTGTTTTATTTTTGGACACACTTCCAGTTAATTTTTGTAGTTCACTAGTTCCAGGAGGTCAGAGTTCAGACGTGTGATGTCATCAGTGAGCGCAAAAAGAAAGGAAAAAAAAAAACAGTGTCTGAGACATGAGAGCGATGTTTTGCTGATGATACGCTATGCTGCCTGTAAACTCCAAACCTGAACTGAGGAGAATAAAGTTGTCAAAAGGAGAATGGAGTCATGTCTCTCTGAGGGTGCAACAGTAACAACCCCAAACATGTTTATTGAATCATATTTCATAACTTTAAATGCAAATATAAATTGTCAATTTTAAAATCATATGCACAAGTTTTGCAAACAACAAAGTTATTTGCAGCCAACCTTTTACCCTTTTTTATAACCATTTCAAACTATTTACAGAACAATCAGCTGTTCTGCATTCAATAAGATGCCACACAAATGATTTGTGCCACTCCAAAAAAATAATTTCACTATAAAGTAGAACATCACAGCCTGATACCTGCAGGTCTGACAACAGCAGGTGTATCACTCCTGTTCTCTGGAGAGAGCAGTCGTCTCATTGTTCTAAGACACAACACAAAACTATCCACAAGACTACACACTAACTACACAAGACAACACATTAACTACACACTCCAAACACGCTAAACGTCACAAATCTCTCACATCTCAAAACTCGCTCTCTCTCTTTTTCTGCTGTCTTTCTCTCTCTCTCCCTCTCTCTCTCTCTCTCTCTCTCACTCGCCATCACTCCTAAAACTTCCCCCTCTACCTAAACAACCAAATGTCATGTTGCCATATCATGTTTTGATTGGTCGACACGGTGCATTTTTCCACCAACATGAAAGGGCTGCTTTTTGTTTAGTTTTTTAGTTTTTTGCTCATAAGCAGAGAGTGCTTGCTAGCGCTGTCCTTGGACAGTAAACGTGACGAAACTATTGAGGAAAAAACTCCACGTATATATTGTTTATCATGACTCTGGTTTTACGTGGCCTATCAACACAATTTAAAAACTGGTATATATCACCTTGTTGCTTTGTCATCTTGAAGTAGTCATGTGATTGGCTTACCACGACTACTTTATTCTTCCTCAGTCAAACAGCAGCATTCATGCAATTGTTTTGCCCCTTAGCTCCAGGTGTTGTGCCAAAAAGTGATCGTCTGCTAGAAAGTGATTGCCGTCCGCTGGAGCGCGCAGCTGCTTAAAGCTGTAGCGCCCAGATGACTTACGTGCGGTAAGCTGAACACAGCTTCAGCCGTCTGTTGAAAAATAGTAACGCGACCGCACCGCATTTTCTTGTTAGTAACGGTAACGGCGTTGTAACAATAGAGATAGAAATAGTAATTAGTTAGATTACTCGTTACTGAAAAAAGTAACGCCGTTACTTGTAATGCTGTTATTCCCATCACTGCTGCTGATATATCTATGAAATCTTTCTTTTGGGCACAATCCACAGTTTCTGACCATAACTGAAGGTAGGAGTGTAGATTGATCAGTACAGGTCAGAGGCTTGACTTTCATGCCAGTATTTTTTGAAAATTGCTTCTTTAAATCATTTTTTAAAACTGGGAAATGTGTGAAAATTGCTGTGGATCTACTGAAATACTATTTTATAGTTTGACTCTACAGAAACAAAAGGTTTTCACTGTCCATGATTTACAAAGTTTTAAATTATACTTTCCCCTCAAAATATAACCTCCCTTCTTCTGTATATTTCCTGGTAACAGTGTATTTCATGATTTATATAATATTTGTGCACTGTGACATTTAACAAGGTCCACTAATTTTAACAAATCAGTATTCCATCTCAGATGAGCAAATTTTTAGAACATTTCCTGCTCCAGTTTATATCCAATTTGCATAAAAATTGTATGTCCAAACTTTGACCATGTATATTGATTTCTGTGAAATTTTGGTTTTATATACGAAAAACTTTTAAGCATAATTATTTTTGAAAAATGGTCTGTCGACCAACTTTCAGGCCGTTATTTTACACATTGAAATCTGAGGCAATGTTTGCACATGAATATCTTTAAGATCTATAAACATAAAAGGCTGAAAATGTCACTAGTCTTTCTTTCCACTAAAATTAACCAGAAGCTACAATTTGGGACATATACATCAAGAAGTGTGGATATTTACTATTTAAAGAAATTGACTGCACTCCATGAGTGTCTGGCAGCACAAATGAACCAGCGGATAATTGATGAAACACACTCAGAATGGCTAACCGGCCCAGAAGGGTCTTGGCATAAACACGATGGTGGCAAAAAACTAGCTACTGGTAGATAGATAAGATAAGACTGACCAACCTGTGTGTAACCGAGGTTATTATGGTTTTAAATTATATTTTTACATTTGAAAATTGTCCTAAATGAGTGTGAGTAGTTACAGTTTCGTTGCTGTTATTATTTTGTACTTTTTTGGGTGTATTGTTCCTTATTGTTCCTCAAATTTACTGGAGGCACCCCAAAAGTTGTAAACACAGAGCCACTCGCTGGTGAAAAAAAGGGCAGCAGACGAGAGCGAGCAGGAGATTGTACGAGCGTGAGCAGAAAAAAACCCTGAGTGAGGGAAAGACAATAATTCACAGAGCAAGTTGGGAACCGATGCATCAATATCAGGAATCTTGCATGGTCTCTCTCTCTTTGACACAGAAAAGAGTTACACCACTAATTAGGAACTGGAGATTTAATACATCATTACTTAAAGAAAAAGATTTAATTAATTATTTCAAAAAGGAGTGGGCACTGAATTTAGGAAGTACCCCAACCAGTTACAGCAGATGGCCCCACCCCTCCTTGAGCCTGGTTCTGCCGGAGGTTTCTTCCTGTTAAAAGGGAGTTTTTCCTTCCCACTGTCGCCAAAGTGCTTGCTCATAGAGGGTCATATGAATGTTGGGTTTTTCTCTGTATGTATTATTGTAGGGTCTACCTTACAATATAAAGCACCTTGAGGTTGTTGTGATTTGGCTCTGTATGAATAAAACTGAATTAAATTGAATTGATTTACCGGTCGATCTATATCCCTACTCTCACCTATAGTCACAAGCTCTGAGTAGTAACCGAAAGAACAAGATCACCGACACAAGTGGCAGAAATTAGCTTTCTCTGAAGGGTGGCTCGCCTCTCCCTTAGAAATAGGTTGAGGAGCTCAGCCACTGGGAGTGGCTCAGAGAACAGCCACTACTCCTGCTCATTAAAAGGAGCCAGTTTCAGTGGTTCAAGCATCCGACAAAGATGTCTCCTGGGCACCTCCAGGTGAGGTGTTCCAGGCATGTTACACCAGGAGGAGGCCCAGGGGCATCTCTGGGATGGCCTGGGAATGCCTCGGTGTTCCCCTGGATAAGCTGGAGGTGGCTAGGGAGTGGGAGGTCTGGGCTTCTTTGCTTAGGCTGCTGTCCCAATGACCATTTCCCAGACAAGCGGAAGAAAGTGATGTAGATTAAGCCAGTGTTAGTTGCATCTCACATGGAAGATTTGATGAAAGAAGGTAATTCAAAAGAAGTCTGTGTCCCTGATGACTGCATCTTCCATAGCTGTCTTAAAAACTTTGATTCTGTTAAACATTGTGAACTGTTTTGGGGGCATCTGCTCTGATCCAAGAGGGCAGAGTTTTCGGACAGTACTTCTCATACCAACTTTATTTGAGCATGATATTGATGTAGGCCAGGGGTGGGCAACTCCAGGCCTCGAGGGCTGGTGTTCTGCAGGTTTTAGATCTCACCCTGGGTCAACACACCTGAATCAAATTGATTAGTTCATTACCAGGCCTCTGGAGAACTTCAAGACATGTTGAGGAGGTAATTTAGCCATTAAAATCAGTTGTGTTGGATCAAGGACACATCTAAAACCGGCAGGACAGGAGTTGGACACCCCTGATGTAGGCAAACATATTCATCAGCAGTTTTATCACACTTCACCACACAAGCAACATTATCTCAAGCACTTACTGTCATAGATTTAGAATGTTGAAGAGGTGAGAACCTAAACACAGGATGGAGAGACCACAACCATGAATGCTAAAGAAGGAAAATAAATCCAAATAAATAAATCCAGGAAAAATTTCTGAGAAGAAGACAGGCGGGGAAACCGTACAAAGCTTAAGGAAAACTGAGGGCTTAAACAAACCAATAAGGGAGTCCGGGAGATGGATAACACTTGGAAACACAGCTGAACCTAATCAGGTAAAACAAGACAGGGGAAGCAAAACTAAATACAACACACATAAAACAAACCAAAACAGGAAGTAACTAATGGGGAATATCTAATACAATGAAGGAGACTTAACAAGATAAAGGGAACACAGAAGGGCAGGGAAACTTAAAGTCAGGGGAAAGCGATAAATGATATTCATAGTTATAAAATATGAAAGAAAACACAACCTGAGCTAAACATAAAGTCATGGAAGACTAAGGAGGAATTAAAGCTAGAATATGAAACTGTAGAGAACCAAAAACATACTAAGAGCAGAACATTAACAAAACTAAGACATGAAAACGCAAAACGCAGGGGATTATGACACATGCTGGAAAACAACATTGTTGTTCCATCACACTCTAGTTGGGCTTCTCCCTGTGGGCTAGTGCAAAAACCTGTCCAGACACTTTGACCCAGTTCTCATATAGAGAACTGCATGGACAAAGTGGGTGTAGACACAAAGAACCTGGCATGATCCAGATGCTTGTAAGGACTTTTATTCTATGTGTTTGCTCTTTCACACTTGGCAGTGCTCTGCTCTCTGCAATCTCTGCTGCCAGCTCCTCAAGCTCCACCAGCTCAGATCAGATGTCTCCTCTCTGGCCTCGGCTGCTAGTGAAATAGGGAAGGCATGATTAGAAATTGCTTACCGGCTGTGAAGACCAGCCTGACCAGTCACTGCCACCTCAAGGCTCGACAGCCGTTGGCAACAGAACCACCCTGCCGTCCAAACCCGGAGCACCTCCATGAACTGCTCAAGGACCACCGTGTTGAGCAGCTGACTCTCCTCCAAGCGTGGGCTCAGGCTGTAGCTGCCTGGCATATGCAGTGGTTGGTCCTCCAGCCCAGCCAACCCTCCCAGAAGCAGCACCGATAGTTTAGGGCCCGAGCCGGTTTAGGATGGCTCTCCACATGTCTGGGAAGGACAGCCTTGCTGTCGTGGGGAGGCTCAGCCCCACCACCTTGGCTTCCCCTAATAGCATTGGGAGCAGCCAGAGAGCCCACTCCTCTGCCAGCCACCATCACACCTCCGTTGTCACCTGGAACACCTCCAGGAAAACTTGGGGGTTGTCCTTTCCAGCAGCATCACTGGGTGAGAGACAGCAGTGCTGAGCCAGACGAAGTGGCAAGGTTTTCGAAGACCTCAAGGCACCGCTGCCAGCGTTGACACCATCTTGGCTGGTGTTTATAGTTAGGTCTGGATCAGGTGATCCTGAATCCTCCCTTAGTTATGCTGCAATAGGTGTAGGCTGCTGGGGGATTCCCATGATGCTTTGAGTATTTCTTTTTCAGTCACCTTTCTCACTCACTATGTGTTAATAGACCTCTCTGCATTGAATCAGCCCTGTTATTAATCTCTGTCTCTCTTCCACAGCATGTCTTTATCCTGTCTTCCTTCTCTCACCCCAACCGGTCGCAGCAGATGGCCCCGCCCCTCCCTGAGCCTGGTTCTGCTGGAGGTTTCTTCCTGTTAAAAGGGAGTTTTTCCTTCCCATTGTCGCCAAAGTGCTTGCTCATAGGGGGTCATATGATTTTTTTTTTCTCTGTATGTATTATTGTAGGGTCTACCTTACAATATAAAGTGCCTTGAGGCGACTGTTGTTGTGATTTGACGCTTTTTTTCAAGGCTTACAGATCCCAGTCTTGAAACTGTACTCAGAGTTACATCTGTCGGAGTAAATGTGGCTTAGCTCAGTGAGTAGAAGAACTGACAAGTATCTGGCAAGAAATAAAGCACAAATGGACTCAGGGATGATTTGCTTGTTGAATGAGTGTCACAATAGGAAGCAAAACATTTTCTTTTTGCTGAAGGAATATATGTTTACATTCGTTTACAAATGTATACTTCTGTTTTGAGTTTTTTGAAGTTTTATGAAGACAGTACAAGCAGAAGTGCTGTCAGTTTTACAGCTTACAGCTCACTGCGTTTTCTACATTTTTGTAGTAACTTTAAGAAAATATCAACAGAAAGCACAAATATGATGAGTGATTGGCATATTTATAAAGAAAACTATTTGAAAGTTGAAAACTAATGTGTGTATATATGCCTGCACATTTATTTTGTTAAATAATAGTAAAAGAAAATAATGAAGAAAATAATAGTAAAAGTACCGTTATGTGTCTGGCCAGAAAAAAAGTACAAATTTATTTATTTGTTATTTCATTGAAAGGCTTCAGTTAGTTTATTAAAAATTGGGAAAGATAGACACAGATATTTAGGGTAGATTGGGATAGATTTTAGATTTCGAGCCCTGATCATCATTCAGCAACAATTCAGCAATATCTGACACGTGAACACCAGTGGGCTGTTTCTTAAAATGGGACAATATGCAATGTCATACATAGTATGATTTTCAGTCCCAAGCAACCATTTGGAAGTTACCCTTCAAATCTGCTTTGATACAGTATTAGAGTTGTTGGGGGTGGGGGGTGGGCTGGGTGTTCCTTTTTAAACCCTTTGGGGCCAGTCCTCATTGTGTATCCATCCTGCCACCTCCGACTCAACTACCGGTTGGAAGCCATAAATGTGTCAGTCGCCTAGAGCAGCATCTATTGCGTGAAGTACCACTTACCAGCCTCACGCCCATTGCTAGCCCTTCCGAAATGTTTTGCTTTAGACAGTAGCAGTGAATGATATTTCCACCTAGCCTAGAGGACACAAAGATAAAGCCAAAGCCAGATGGAAAGTAAAAATTTACTCATACAAGGCAAGTCATGTACTATACTACATGCACTATTTTCAGTCAAATAGGGATTGTTGTGCACTGAGTGCAGAGAATATGTATAGGCTAAAAAAAAATCAGTTTGCTCGTAGAAGCTAGAAATTTCAAGTTCAACAATAATGAATTCACACCTACAAATGTCACTATTCTCTTGCACACACAAAAAAAGAATCCAGGCCTTTGGCTATCTATTAGCTGTGATTGGGCAGTTAGCTTTCTTCATCGTGATACTAAACTAGCAATTTACATTTGTTTATTACAAACATTCAAGCTGTTAGTTGAGTACTTGATTGAGCAGAGTAGAAATAAAGTAAAAAACACATAAGGCTGAACTCTGGTACGCATACAACAACTACCAGATTCAACTACACAATCTGTGAAAGTAAACCTGCTAGAGAGGGTCAGGTTGCTATTATCTTCTTTTGAAAAAATTGGTGACAGTAAAGAGCTGAATTGTTCAGAAGAGAGCTTCCTGGGTTACATTGACGAGTGATACAAATCCTGCACCAGGAATACTGATTATGAAATTTCAAAGATGATACTGTGATGCACATCATGCACTCATCCCTGTTCAAAATATAATGCCTTGTTGCCTCAGTGTGGACTATAATTAGCTACACAAGCAGTGGAAACCCTCATACAGTTTACGGATTTTAAACTTTAAATTAAACGCATTCAATTGAAAATTAAATGCATTTGATTTAGTGGTGAGGGGTTAGAGCTAGATTCGGATTAAGCCATAACTCTTAGCCCTGCTCCTTGGAGATTTTTTGTATTTATTCACTTATTGGCCACTTTATCAGGTAAACCGATTTAGCCACTTGTTAATGCAAATATATTTTCTATCAGATGGCAGCAACTTAATGCATCTGAACGGTCTTGATGCATGCTCAATCATCCAGGTAAGTAAATACCAAAAGGTTGCTTCTCTTCATCTGGACATAGCCAAGATAACCTGAAGTTCAAACCCAGTGTCAGAATAATGAAGAAAAGTAATTTAAATCACATTGAAGGTGACATGATTGTTGGTGCCAGATGGGCAGTATTTCAGAAACTACTTTTCCATCTAAAATATTTTAATGCAGCTCAGGTGGTAGAGCAGGTGGTCTATAAATGATTACATCAATCCCTTGCTCTTCCAGTCCATGTGTCCACAGCATGTCTTTATCCTGTCTTCCTTCTCTCACCCCAACAGGTCGCAGCAGATGGCCCCGCCCCTCCCTGAGCCTGGTTCTGTCAGAAGTTTCTTCCTGTTAAAAGGGAGTTTTTCCTTCCCACTGTCGCCAAAGTGCTTGCTCATAGGGGGTCATGTGACTGTTGGGTTTCTCTCTGTATGTATTATTGTAGGGTCTACCTTACAATATAAAGCACCTTGAGGCGACTGTTGTTGTGATTTGGCGCTGTATAAATAAAATTGAATTGAATTGAATTGAATATGTTGAAGTATCCTTGGGTAAGATACTGAACTACTATCTTGGCCAGATTGTGCTCTTTTCACTTGGCTCCTGGAGAAAAGAGTCGCCTCTTATGGATTCCAAGTGCTTCTTCATTCAGAGCCCTCTATTTTAGCCTAATATAGCAATTATGAATTGTTTGTGTGCTGGGCAACAATTTCTTATTCAGTGTCTGTTGTCGTATTGCCACACTCCTGGCCCTCTTTCCTTTCACATCATGGTATGATGTTAGTCTGTCTTTGCATGTGATTAGCCTCACAGTGTACCCGTCAAAATACAATCTCTCCCCTCTCTGCATGAGAGTGCTGAGTAGTAGCGACTGAAGATTCGGCTCAGATCCCTTCAGGGGGCTTTGTTAGGATCATCTTCTTTGCTCTTCTCTGGAGCCTCATAGGGCTAAAAAGTGTATTGCACTCTATCACAGGGCTAACACAGAAAGACGCAGAGATAACTATTCAAACCAAGCACCATTTTAGAAATAGCAATTAGTGTAAGAAGGATGTCTTTGAGCTGTAGGAGAACTACAGGGACCCAGAGCAAACTGCTTCTTTCATTTTATGTTGATCTAAACTGGCACACAATTAATTTGCTATCAACCACTAGTGCCCACTAGCGTCTGTAGAGCTATGATGATAAGAAAAACCTATCTGTGCTATGTGTGGACCAATGCTTCTCACCACTTTCTCAGTACTGTTGTTAAGGTAATCATGAGGAAACTCAGCTCGTGGTGTGACCCCTTTGTAGTGTCCCTACTGTGCCAAGTTCAACAACCCAGTCACGTACACAATCTCCTGCCATTTCAAGCTGCCCAGCTGTGTGTGTATCCCTGTGTACTCAGAGAGCTGATGACAAACTGATGAGTTCCTGATTAAAAGAGAAATGATGAGCAACATGCTGGCCATCCGCTTAGCTTTTCTCTTTCCCATGGATGAGCAGCTTTCTTCCTGCATGACGCACTAAAGTAACACTACTGACAAAAAGACACACATGGATTTCAACACACACTGTAAGTGCTGGGCAAAACAAGGTCACTCAGTCAAATTGTTTTTAAGCAAAATGATTGCTTAGTATAACCAAAACATTACCCAGCTGACATTTTGACACTGAATAACTGTAAGCTGGTGGGCCTTTCTCAATGTCTTGTTACAAAATACTTCTAAATTTAAAGTTGTGTCAAAGTTGAGAGTGTAAGTTCACCACTGATTTGACATAGCTGTGAATATGGACCTGGAGGCTCTTTGTTAGACTCTCAAGCAAAGGAAAGCTTGTTTTCAAGAAATATTTCATATTTTCCTTTGTTGATTAGAATAAATGAAGTAAAATATCCATGAGAGAAAAGTAAGAACACAAATTCTCCATGCTCTAGTGGCAGCTTGAACTCAGTAAACGCATTGGAGCTTATTTCTCATCCTGTACATCCCAGCTGAACAGGAAAGTGTTCCCATTATCGATGACATCAGGGAGCAGACACAACGGTTTTGACAGTTTGAAACATTAAGCTCACCACGCAACAAACGACACATAACTTACACATAGATAAACATAATTGGCATACAAAAATATTGTTTATATTTAAAAAAACAGGGTCCTGATATACATACATACACACACACACACACACATATATATATATATGTGTGTGTGTGTGTGTAGGGATTGTTGTGCTTCATGGTTATAGAGTTAGTTCTCAGTCAAATGGAACTGTATTAAAAAAGAAACATTTGACTCTTTTCATTGCAATAATTTGATTGACATTTATTGCTTTGTATTATTGAAATCCTATTGCCCTATTGTACCTTGAAGCATCGTTCACGTTTATCTGTCTACACTTCAGTTTTTGTTATAATACCGTTACCAGTCACGACCTGGGAAATAATGCTTCTGTTTCTATGTTTCTATGCTCACTGCTGAGGTCTTTAATAATCAGGTCGTGTCTTTTCTTTAGGATTCGGGAGAATGGCACCTTCTCTACTTTTAAGACTAAGCTTAAAACTTTCCTTTTTGCTAAAGCATATAATTAGGGCTGGATCAGGTGACCCTGAATCCTCCAATGCTTCTGGGGGCTTCTATGATGCACTGTATGTTTCTTCTTCACTCACCTTTCCCACTCACTGTATGTTTATACGCCACTTGCATTTAATCATTTAGAAAATGATTAAATGCAAGTGGCTCTCTTCCACTGCACGTCTGTAACGGGTGGACTCAAAGGCAGGATAATTTAACAAAAAGTGAGCTATTTATTTGGCCAATAACCGGGTACAAAAGCCAAAACATGAAAGATAAATGAAACATCAAAAACAAAACTATAGCCAGACCCCTGGCAGGACAGCCAGTGGGACTTCC
Source organism: Oreochromis niloticus (assembly GCF_001858045.2). Classification (NCBI taxonomy): domain Eukaryota; kingdom Metazoa; phylum Chordata; class Actinopteri; order Cichliformes; family Cichlidae; genus Oreochromis; species Oreochromis niloticus. The sequence continues at coordinate 3,216,163 of NC_031983.2, forward strand.
AGGGCGTTGTGTGTCGGCATCAAGGCAAGAGACCTTGGACAAAAGAGGACAGTTGTACTCAGCAGCGGAGCAAATACCCGCTCCGGAGTGAGGCTGCAGGTCTCTGGCTGTCAATTTAGCTTCCACCATCGAGAGCCAAGCTTTCGAATGTGGGAAGCTGGTGGTGGTGGCGGCAGAGAGGAGGCGTATTAGGTGGCTGGTGAGTTTGGGGCAACACACTTATAAAACCAGTTCCTTCTCCGGAGGTTGGAGTAAAGAAGAGACAGCCATAGAACAGTGCAGCTGCAGATTCGGGGTTTGTATTGTATATCTTCTAGGTCCTTTGTTGCTCAGAGCGTACTGTCACAGGTGGACTATGACAAGTTAGAGGACCCAAACACAGATGTGCGGAGGGAAAGGTGGAGGAAGGAGAAAGGGTGACTGAGACAATATATAGATTAGGGGTGATTAGGGGAGTGGAGATGGCTGGGGAACACAGCAGGAACAAATTAGACATAAATGAGACAGGGGAAGCAAAACTGAACATAATGCACATGAGACAAGGGACTATCAAAAAAACAAAAACAAGACATAACAGTTTCCTGACAGAGACAGATACAGACAAAATACAATCCAGACAAAAAGGTGAATAAAGATGGAGCCATGACTGACTGGCACAGGAGACGCTGATGACAAGACACAGAGATGGGACTGTGATAGACAAGACACAAAAGGGTACTAACACAATCACCAAGAACTAGAAATATAGATATTAAATATAATATTTCTTAAATTTAAAAAGAACAAATCATTAGTCCACAAAAGAAACTAAAAACACTGGACCATGACAATGTGTTTTATCTGTCTTCCTCCCCTCACCCTCAAACAGTTGTCACAGATGGCTGCCCTCCCAGAGCCTGGTTCTGTCCAAAGTTTCTTCCTGTTAAAATTAAGTTTTTCCTTCCCACAGTCACCGAGTTCTTGCAAATAGGGGATTGTCTGATTGTTGGGGTTTATTATTGTTGCCATAAACAGGAGGAAAATCATCCTGAACCTGAGATTTGACTAATGGACAGAATCTCCTCTCCTTGGGTCTCCTCCATAGACTTTTCTGGAAATGCTGAGAAGTGTGATTTCCCTGTAGATGAAGTACATCCTCTGATCCACCTTCTTAAAAAGGGAACCAGCATCTCAGTCTGACATGGAGAGACCCCATCCCAAACATTCATGCAATGTCTTAGAGACATTTCAACTTGGACAGCCTTAAGGAATTTGTGGTGAATCTCATCCATGCCCAGGGACCCAAAAACTGAGGACTTGTTTAACTACATCAGTGACCTCACCTCTAGTAATGGACACGTCTTCCCCCCAGCTCCAGATTCTGCAGACGTCTTGTGTATTGTACTTATGTGCTCAACACGTTGTATTTTTGTGGAAATTTTGTCCTAAAAATGCACATTGAAAATAATGACGTCAACATCAAGTGATGATGAGCTGGTCCTGATTTTTCTAAACAAGAAGACAAAGAAACTGAGATTCTGGGTTCATCCATTCACCCATCTATTCCTGCAGCACAAGGGAGAATTTCATGGTTTCTAGGAGTTGAAGCTGTGTCACTACCATGCTCGTATATATTTCAGGGGTGCAGTTCGAGCTCCTGTTGACAGAGTTGGCACAACATCTGAGGAGGCAGAGAAATAATTTCAGAGAGCTTATTGACCTGGAGCAGTGTGTAGCAGTCTGTCTGAGGTAAAATAGTATTATTTTATTATTTCCATATCACTGTGTATTCAACACCAGTGTGTGTTTTAAGCTACAAGCACACTTGTTGCCAAAAGCAGTGGCTGATTGGTCAGAACTCGTTATCCGGATCCAAAAACACGAGCTTGGTTCAAAAAAATGTTGCAAATTCCTCCAGCAAAATTACATCGTTAGTCTGAAAGATTGCATTCAAAGTAGGAGAGATGAAAAATATTTTTAACACACAAAATATTTGCATAGATTTTACGCATCTGGTGTGCAAAGGTCTTAACTGAATGTCTTGTTAGATGGTCTCACCAAACTCCCACTTGGCCTGCCAGCTGCCTCTGGAAACCTGCAGATTAACCAAGCTCAACAAGTATCCTCCTTCAGGATCTGGTGTCCACCATCTGGTCCAGGAATTACCACCAACGCTAGCACCAATGACCTTCCAGCTGCAACCCCCTCTATTGTTGAGGCCACAACAGCTTCCTCAATAGTAAATGCACAGAATATGGTCCACTCTGACTCAGTGTCTGCAGCTTCTTTCAGAATGCTATGGCATCTGCATTTGGGTACACTGGGCTTCTAGTAATTAGTGCTATTAACTAGTAGCTTCCTTCTGTGACGTGATCCAGTTCACCACTAGGTGGGGATTAGTTGGCAGTCGGATCTTTTCACCCATGTCCAAGACAGATTTGATGGTATGATTACAAAATCAATCGTCATGTGAATATTTAAGTCTTCAGTAGGACAATGAAGTTCCCAGATGAAGCACCTCCAGCATCCAAGAAAGCTGTTTACTCAGGATTCATTCCCGAACCTCAAGGCAAAGTGACAATGACTTCCATGTTGGGCAGAAGATGAAGCTTATCTACATGTTCAAATTTCCAGATGGACTCTGTAATGGAAGCGATGTTTGCAGGTGGATAAATTCTTTCATCAAACAGATTATCTTTAAGTAAACACTATTTTTGAGTTTTGTGCATTTATTCACTTTTAATAATAATATACAGTGTAAATGAGACCTCTCATTACTCATTACTGTCATTTTCAATGTTGTGAGTTTCAAAACATGGTGGATTGATCTAAATGTATCTTCTCATGACCATCTTAACTAACTTCTTAACGAATAGAATATTATTTAAGTTCACACAAACTTGTACACGTGGCCATCAGTTTACACTAAAATGTTTATTTAAAATGATTGTTCATTTTGAAAATAAATTTAAGACATCAAGAGATATATGTAAATAATCAGGTTAAAGTGCAAAAATATGTTTTGATATAATATTTCTGTAAAAAAATAGCATGGGAATGTGATATTTACTGGGAGATAAATTTGTTTCTACACATCCACTGGTTTCTCTTCCAATTCAGACTTGAAAAGTAAGTATACATTTATCCACTACACCTTCAGTTCTGTAAGAAATAGTTGGTGAAATGTTTCTTTCTTAAACATTATCTTAAGTTCTGAGATTAAAGTCTTGGGGGTTTTTTTGTTTTGGTTTTTTTTTACTCATGTTTTCTTCGGTCTTCGTTCAGTGCCCTGGTCCCTGTTGAGTGAATCACTTGATCTTGGCTGGCTTCAGTTCCTTGATCTGCATGTGTAATGTTTTGTGGACGGCCAGAGTCCTGGACTGACAGAAGCCCTTTCCACACTCCTGACATTTAAATGGCTTTTCTTTAGAATGGATGTACCTGCAGAGGGGAACACAACACTCCAGCAAGTTAGTGTTTAGCAGAAATTGTGTCAAATTTCAGATCATTATTTAAAAGGGAATAACTGTCTGGTTTTATCATCCTTCTATTATTACCCAGCAAGAGAAAACACACTGGCTTAGCTTACAGACAGTCTTCAAGTGATTAACAAGATGTCTGGAACCTGTGTACTCATTAAAAGTGCCATTATTACAATCTGACTTTTTCATTTTAGGCTTATAGCTTATCTGCTTAAAAGGACTTTCAGCAGCTTTTGTGAAGTTGTCTGATGTATTTCTAATGTAATGAAATGCACAGAATTGAATGACATTCACTGACTACTGTGCACGAACACATTCACAAACCTTAGTTAGAAGACTAAGAATTGTGTACATATGAGATGTTTTTGTTCATCCAGACACTGATTGTTAGGATTTTTTTAGCATGTTTTCTGCATAGTGGCAGTGGAAATACGAAACTTAGCACAAATAGTTATGGAAATTTGTGTTTGGTCTATTATTTCTTTGTTGTAACAATGCTTAAATTTTATACCGTTGTAAAACCTTTTTATTTGCCAGTTCTTCACTGCCGGTGCCAAACAGCTTTTTCTGCTTCTGACTCTTCTGGTACCAGGTGCTGACAATCAGGTGCCATTGGTGTGATATAGGACAACTTGAAGCTAATGTTCCGCAAAACCACATGGCAGCATTATTTGGAGTGAAGCCTAGTACCATCCAAAGGCAGCCTAGGCCAAGTTCCACATAAAGGAGACTTCATGTGGAACTTCATGTGGAAGACGCCCACTAAGTGGGAATCTCAAGAAGTAAATACCACAATAAGACAGTTTTCTCAGCACTTAGGAACCATAGGTAGCCTTCTACAGATTTGCAGTCGATATGGGCAACGGCTCTCTCCCTAGAAAACACACAGTCCATCTCCTGTACCACAGGGCCGCCAAGAGGCCTGCTATGAAAACTCTTCACCATGGTGTCGGCAACATCAGGAACCTAGAACCTGAACATGTGGAGGTACATTATATTCAGTGATGAGTTCAGATTCTGCCTATGGCAGCTGGCTCTCTGGGTAGCACAATGAGCTACCCACAAACCCACAAATGCATTTTCCTTATAAATGTGTCCCCATTTAAAGGGAAATCACTTGGTTTTCCAGTGGTATACGATTTATTGCCAAGAAACATGTTACATGTTACAACAAAGAAATAATTAACCAAACACAAACTTCCTTACCTTTTGCATTAACTTTACGAATAGAAAAACTGGGATTTATGTTAATGTGAACAAAATTTGAGTGGAAACTAATTCCATTGTGTTGAACTGTTTTGATAAAGTTGGATAAACCAGCATCTCACCTGTGGTCCCTGAGGTGGTCCTGTCTCCTGAAGGCCTTGTGACAGATATCACATGTATATGGCCTCTCATCTGTGTGTGTCCTCTCGTGGATCAAAAGGTTGTAGGATTTGGTAAAATGTCGGGCACAGAACTTGCACACAAATTCTTTCTTGGTCTTTGAAGGCAGTCGGCCTCGACTAGACTTGCGCTCTGGTGAAGTAAGTTTGTTAACATCAAGCATGCATCCCAGGCTGGCTGCGGTCAGGTGTGGAGATGATGCCTGCGCTGCAGAAGCACTAGCACTCACTGTCATGCTCAGGTCCTCCACCTCTAACTGATCCTCTTTGGTTGCTGCTGCTGCCAGGTTGGCAAAGTCAAAGCGAGGCTTGTTTTTGAAGGTCTGTAGCAACCCTGCTGAGTCTTGCTTAGGTGGCAGAAGGTGAGGGAAAATGGGGATGGATGCCATACAGGAAATCTGGGAAGGCAGCTTAGAGATGGTGCAGCGGGGCAGGGCAAAAGCGGGGTACCCCAGGGTCCACTGGTGAAGGTGGACGGCATGCAGGGCGCTAAAGCTGTAGATGCTGTGAAAATGATCTGCAGGCAGCTGAAGACCTGTTGAACTCTGGATGAAGGAACAGTTGGCCAACTGAAGTGATGGGTGGAGAGGAACTGGTGCTGGCAGAGTCTTGCTCCCCATGTCTGCTAAATCAAATCCAGCAGGCTTTCTAATTGAGACAAAAAATATTAGCTGATGAAAATATCAAACTTCAACTGAGCTACAATTGTTTCTTTATAAACATTTATTTATTAAATTCATTTAAAAAATCTATTAATAATAAGAAATGATTAAAACAAATATTGTACTTGAATGTAATGCAAAGAGCATAAATTACTGGCCCAAATGTTGTTGGCTGAAGTACATCATAGTTTCCAAAATACATTTAACCAAAAACATCACAGAAAAAAAGTAAAATAATAACAAAAGTTGATTATAAAACCACAGACACACACACACACACACACACACACACACACACACACACACACACACACACACACACAAGCTCTGTGCACATGTGGTTGGGTGTTTCTTGTTACCTTCCCAGGTACATGCCCGGGGCTGTTGAGGGCAAGGAAACAGAATGACAGCATTCAACCAGAGAAATACCTGTGAGCTATTAAATCAGGTTTGATCAGCTGGAATAACAATAGACAATAATGCATCTTTGTCTGAGGCAGACGCTGATGGACACAAGCCATTGGAACTTCACGTCCCATTGTCTGAATGAACAAAGCCCACAAACTACTCCTCACCTCTTTGTCTCAAACTGCTTGTTTAAATAAGGCTCTTTTACTCAAGTGCCTTTCACTTAGATTTGAATTTTTACAAATATGTATAGTTTGTATATTTTTTCCTTTACTATAAGTTTTGTCTAGCTACAGTAACTGTAGTAGTTACAATTACAGTTACTACCATAAATATACAATGTTTCAAACAAAATATTTAATTCCGAAAATGAAACATGCCAAAACATATTATTTTGATACATACAAAGTTAATCAGCTGTTATTAGTGGTTAAAAATCATTAACACATTGGTCAACAACATCAAAATGCTGCTTACTTCATTTGTAACAATACCCATGAACATTTTTGATGTTTAACCATTCAGGCTTTTCATTCAACAACAACATTTACATTGTACAATATACTATATCATCCAAAATTAATGTTTAAAATCTTGAAAATTTTAAAGTCAAGAGATTTAAAGTTAATATTTCTATTTTCCTTGTGTTGTCGTCTCGACTGTGTGCATCACAATTGAGTCATTTCTCACTTGTTGCTTGACAAAAGCAGGTTAAGGAATAAGAAAACTTAAATCTGAATGAACTCAAGAAACTTTTCAGTCCACATCCCTAATATATTTTATGAATCAGAGGTCTACACTGATGTACTTTTTGTTTGTTTGTTATTTTTCCCAGGAAGCATATAATAGGCAGTATTTTATTATTATTATTATTATTATTATTATTCGTATTAGTTTTATTCAGTTCAACATTAACAGTTATCATTATGTTCTTTGAATGCTTATTTCTCACATATTAATGCTAGAGCAATGTATCACAAATGAGGACAATCAAGGGTTTGTGGGAAATATATTTGATCTCTTGTTATTTGGAGAAAAATAGAATCTGACTGTAATAAGGACAACACATTTGTTTTAGAAATATGCATGAAGGATCATTTGTAAGAAGCCAAACAACTTTCTCATTTCATTATATATCTAGAATGAACTTTTTGAATCTGCATAGTTAGTTTTATAGTTTAGAATTACAGGCCCTTCAGTTCAGTTGTTGGAAATAGCAGTTGTGCAAATTATATTAAAGAAGCTAAATGCAAACTTGACAGATAAATATGTTTAAATAAAAATATAGAAACCCTTACTGCAAACCTGAAGCTACTCATCCAGGTAGTTGCAGTGAGGACCAGTGAAGCTCAAACAGCCCCCTGGGGTCTGCTCCTTTCTGATCATGTAGCAGAAGTAATTGATTTTTACATAGGAGGTAATTAGAGAAGATACATGCTATGCTGCTAAGCCTTTCCACACCTTTAACCCTTGCTGTCTGCATATCACAAGATTCCAATCTAAACACCCGCAAGCCTGATTCAGCTCCTCAGGGGTCTCTGTTGTGAACATTGGATTTTCACATTTACCTTCTTTAAGAAGAATAACTAGTTAGTAGTATTACACACGTCAAAGAAAAGAGACAGAATAACTAATAGAATAAAGAAACATACATATATTGTGAAAAACTTACAAAAAATGATGATTATTTCACAAACTAATACTAATACTAACTGCTGTGAAACTTCCTCGTTGTTTTACTAATAGTAATGTTATGAAGCTCATTGATTTTAAATCCGGCAGCGTAAAATGTATAAAGTATATTTCTTACAAACTATGCAAAATATTAAACTTTCTATTCCAAATGTGAGTGACATCGTCCAAAACTGAAGCACTGAAGCTATAAAAACGTGTTAATTTAAGTAAAGAAACTGGTTTATTTTTACAATGCAGTGTAGACTACAAACCCAATATTTTTACTTTTACCTCAGTGAAATATCTGAGACCTGTTATCCTTGGTCTGGAAACTAATATGTAACCTAGATTTTCAGGCCCTCTCTGCTTGTACTGTGTTTGCACAGCGTATGTAGACCTCAGAACAGTCATTTCTCACAGTGATGCTGTATTTGCTCCATTATTTAGACAATGTTTAGGCTCTAAAGTCAATTTGTGGATAATCTTCAGGACCAAAACTGTCGATGAAAAAAACCCATACTGTTTTGGCTATCACTCTTTGCACAGACCAATTATGCAACGCATATACTGTACATTTCCTGACCCAGGTGAGCAGTATCACTTATTAGTTAGTTGCCATCATAGCCCTGAGAATGTACCCATTTCAGGTTCAGTTTGTTTCCTTTTTCTTTGTGTAATTCTGTGCTAATGTTTACTGAAATTTTATCTGTGCACTTCCTTCATTACTTCTTTATCTACAGGCAAAGATAATCAATAAAAACAAACTGCACTAATTACAGAATTAAAAATAAACTTGGGAGTCTCAATGTATATATGTACATATTTTATTCAAATTAAGATTTATTTAATTGGGCTAGGCAAAGGTATAACAAATTGCATGACTGAAGTTTCACGCAAGGGGAAACAACTGTTTTTAGGGCACCACAACAACTGTAAGTTTTTAAGAGCAAACTGTCTCTTTATCTATTTCGTATTAATTTAAAATATTTAAATATTTGTTATAAATTAGGCTATATTTAATGCAAAAATAAGTTTTTTTTTAAATGGGGAATAATGACAATGGCAACTTAGATGACTCGAAATAATTATTGAAAAACAAAATTTTAACTTTTAAATTTTAAACAATGTTTGCAATAACTGTAGCCTAATTTAATCTTTAATTTAAAAAACTGAATTTAAAACTTTTTTTCCATTCATTATCTGGATCGGCATTACCGTTTTTATGTTTAATTAAAACAACAACATGAAACAAAGACTTACCAATAAAATAAAAAGTTGTAAAAAGCTGTCCTTGCGTCACAACCTTATGCAGCCTTCTTTTATCGGTGTGGATGCGTCACTGGTATGGTCGCATGTGCCTCCGTGCTCCTGTTTTCCTCCAGTGTGACTTCAGTGACGAGGCTGAGCTGAACAGGGGGCGCGCTGTGGTGGTGTAGTTGTTATGTTGAGACGCTTATTCCAACTGCCTCTTTATTGCAGCGCAGCCTCCGACACCTAGGCACGTCACACAAGCATGCCCATATACAACACAGCAGGTAAAGAACATTGATAGTATATATCGATCATTGAACAGTTCCTGTAAGTGTGTTTTACGTTAGTATCTGGGTGCACCATCGGCACAACTATGTGGAGTGTGCATAACACATTTCATAGATAATTAAATTAAAAGTATAGTCAAACTTCCAGTGAACAAAATCTGCCACCTGGTGGCAAATGCTTTTACAAAAGAAACCATAAATGTGGATTTATGACAAAGGAAAAACTGAAATTTGCATGAAGGTGAATATCTTGGCATAGTATTTTATAAGAAATGGTTATATGTCATGAAATAACAAACTTCCTATTTTCAGAAATAAAGTAGATTAACCACTGTATGAGTATGTAAAACCAATCTGCGGTGTCCTTTTAGAGCTGGAAAGACTTTGTTTTTGAAAAGAGATTTTCAAAAATTTAGCTGGCTTAATGAAGCCATTGGCATCAATAACGTTTTATTAATTCAGGCTTTTGTGTTGTTTGGGGTCCTAGTTGGTGTTGGGCTCAAACAAAAGGAGATGGTTGGAGAAAAGTAGAAAGACACAACACAATGAAATTAGAGCTATCTTTCTCTTGTTGTCATGGTCTGTCATCTTGATCGTTCCTTTTATTTTTTAAATGGATGTAATGGTCTTATGGCACTATATTTCATGTATTTTAACACTTGTGTTGAGTCATAGCCAGGGGGTCTATACAAATGTGTAATTTCATGATTATATGAAACAATACAGGGAGGTTGTTTACGGGGACCAAAACACTGTTGACTCATTGTGGAAGTATTTGTGGTTAAAGCTGCTTTTGATTTGTGGAGAATTACCACTGCATGCAGGTGCCCTGGTGTGCATTCCCAAACACATGTACATTTTCAGGCTGGCTGTAGCTCAAGAGGTAGAGCTACAGCCACTAATTGGAAGGCTGCTGGCTGCTCTAATCTGCAAAGTATCGGGCAACTACCATAAGTTGCTCACCGATGTAATATGAATGTGTGTGAATGATAGAAAAAGGCTGTTTGTATGAGTGGGTGAATGAGATATATGAAGTGCTTTGAGTGCTGCAGTAGGGTAGAAAAGTCCTATTAATGTCAGCATTAACTGTGGGGTTTTTCACTGTTAAAGTAACTTGCTCCAGAGCAAGTTAAGTTCTAGATTAGAAATGAATAGCTATGAAGTCGGCACCTATTGACCAATCAGTTCCCAGGCTCACAGTTCCTGGAAGATCCCTCAGACCTCAGTGCACACATATCAAAAGGGTTTGTCAGTGATTTCTAATGCTTTTGTGTTTCTGTGATAACCATCACTAACAAATATAAAATATTTTCCTTGATTTTTTTCCTTTTCAGGTGCACACAATGTTATTTTTCTATAAGCATGGTGACTTTACATCAGCTTTGCACACAGTCTAAGCCTAGATTTAAATTCTGTTTTTACACTTATTCTTTTCTTGCTTTGAGACCGTTAGACACTGATTGCAGATGGGTTAGAGTTTATTAATCTTTTCAAGAAAACAAAGATATCCATCTTATTTTGAACTCACTTTGTAGCATATGGACAAGGTGTAATGGAGAACAACAGTAAGACAACCTCAAAAAGAGCATAGATTTGTACATGGAGGCCACAGACCACAGACTCTTTCCTTATTGCTTCTGATCTGACTTGATTTTTCTCTAGTTTTACTTTTTGCTAGCGCCTTTGTCCCTAGCGTGTGTGGTATGTTCTCCCTATTCAGGTTGCACAAATAGTCTATTTCTGTGGTTGCAAGAAAATTTGCTATCTCTCCCAGCACAGATTTGAGTGTAAAGACGATTCCAGGAAATAGGCAGTTATGTGAGGAGAGTTAGACAGAGCTCCACAGCAGGACCAGTATCTGCTCCTTTGTGTGAGAAGGAACAGGAGGAACAATACAAGAGCCCTACAAAATGACTTCAACCAGTCTACTCACGTGCCTGCGTCAGACCAAACTGCCAGAAACAGATTTCATGACAGTTGCATTAGGACTTGACATCCTGTAGTGGTACATTTGCACATTTGTCATTCTTTGTTTAATTAGTTTATTTGTTGAATAGGGACAATGTACATGAAAAAACATTGCTGTAAATGCACCAGAGAGTGCAACAGGAAATTTAGTCCCTTATTAGATCTTAAAAGAAACCTAAAAACAATATACAATATCAACATTTTAAAAACAAAGGTAGAAAGAAGAGAAAAGGAAAAACAGACATCAGTAAACCCATTCCAAAGGAAAACAGTATGGTACTAAGAGAATAAAACCAAATCAGTGCTGACAAAATTATCATACAAACATCTTTTTAACAAACATTTGAAAATATTATATACAGTGGTGTTCCGTCAGGACAAGCAAGGCTCTGTCAAATCTAGAAATAGACATAAGTTAAAATGTACCAAAGAAAGGTCATCTCCTTTCATCTCAGACAGCGCTGTCAAAAAGCTCCTCACCTGTCAATTAATATGTACATTAAGTCTTTACATTACTGCCATCTTGTGGCCACTGTCGCTGAAAGCGGTGCTTCATAGAAAATTGTAGTCGTCTCTGTCTCTGATGGGGTGTCCATCTCCCGTCTATCCCGAGAGGGCCCAGCGGCTTGCTTCTGTTGGTTTGCGCATGCACGATTGTTAACCCGCTGGTCTGTAACTGGAAACATATGCTTTATAGCATTAGCTTCAGTTAATGTATAACTTTTCGACATAGATTCTTTGTTTTAAATAAAACAAAATAATTGCAATGGCACATATTGCTCCAATAAGCTGAGAGGCTAAAAAGTAGAACTGAAGATTTAAACAAGTATTATCATGTATTATCTGTAAACAGTCCAGTTGTGACACTTAAGTTTAAGTAAGTTGTCAAAAGTAATCTGGTAATCTGTCAGAGATCATAAATCAGCAGTGCGCTGCAAGAAGAAAACGGACAAATTATACAGATGTGCAGTACTGCTTCAGTTCGGTTGATTTTAGTTTTATTTATACAATTCCAAATCACAACAACAGTCAAAGAAACAGAAAAACTCCCTTTTAACAAGAAGAAACCTCCAGCAGAACCTCAGGGAGGGGCGGCTATCTGGTTGGGGTGAGAGAAGGAAGACAGGATAAAGACATGCTGTGGAAGAGAGCCAGAGATTAATAACAGGTATGATTCAATGCAGAGAGGTCTATTAACACATAGTGAGTGAGAAAGGTGACTGAAGAAGAAATACTCAGTGCATCATGGGAATCCCCGGCAGCCTACGTCTATTGCAGCATAACTAAAATGGTAAATGGCCTGTATTTGTATAGCGCTTTACTAGTCCCTAAGGACCCCAAAGCGCTTTACATATCCAGTCATTCACCCATTCACACACAGGTGATGGCAAGCTACGTTGTAGCCACAGCCACCCTGGGGCGCACTGACAGAGGCGAGGCTGCCGGACACTGGCGCCACCGGGCCCTCTGACCACCACCAGTAGGCAACGGGTGAAGTGTCTTGCCCAAGGACACAACGACCGAGACTGTCCGAGCCGGGGCTCGAACCGGTAACCTTCCGATTACAAGGTGAACTCCCAACTATTGGGCCACGATCGCCCCAACTAAGGGAGGATTCAGGGTCACATGGTCCAGCCCTAACTATATGCTTTAGCAAAAAGGAAAGTTTGAAGCCTAATCTTGAAAGTAGAGATAGTGTCTGTCTCCTGAATCCAAACTGGAAGCTGGTTCCACAGAAGAGGGGCCTGAAAACTGAAGGCTCTGCCTCCCATTCTACTTTTAAATACTCTAGGAACAGCAAGTAGGCCTGCAGTGCGAGAGCGAAGTGCTCTAATAGGGTGATATGGTACTACAAGGTCATTAAGATAAGATGGGGCCTGATTATTTAAGACCTTGTATGTGAGGAGCAGGATTTTGAATTCTGGATTTAACAGGAAGCCAATGAAGGGAAGCCAAAACAGGAGAAATCTGCTCTCTCTTTCTAGTCCCTGTCAGGACTCTTGCTGCAGCATTTTGGATTAACTGAAGGCTTTTCAAGCAATTTTTAGGACATCCTGATAATAATGAATTACAGTAGTCCAGCCTGGAAGTAATAAATGCATGAACTAGTTTTTCAGCATCACTCTGAGGCAGGATATTTCTGCACAAATGGAAGAAAGCAGTCCTACATATTTATTTAATATGTGCATTGAAGGACATGTCCTGGTCAAAAATGACTCCAAGGTTCCTCACAGCGTTACTGGAGGCCAAGGTAATGCCATCCAGAGTAAGAATCTGGTTAGATACCATATTTCTAAGATTTTCAGGGCCGAGTACAATAACCTCAGTTTGATCTGAATTAAGAAGCAGAAAGTTAGCGGCCATCCAGGTCTTTATGTCTTTAAGACATTCCTGCAGTTTAACTAATTGGTGTGTGTTACCTGGCTTCATGGATAGATAGAGCTGCATGTCATCTGCATAGCAGTGAAAATTTATGCTATGTCTTCTAATGATGCTGCCTAGGGGAAGCATGTATAATGTAAACAGAATTGGTCCTAGCACCGAACCCTGTGGAACTCCATAATTAATGTCAGCGTGTGAAGAGGACTCTCCATTTACATGAACAAATTGGAGTGGATAGATATGATACAAACCACTGCAGCGCAGTACCTGTAATACCTACAGCGTACTCTAATCACGCTAATAGTAAATATTAAAAAATAAATATTATGGTCAACAGTGGCAGCACGGTGGCACGGTGGTTAGCACTGTTGCCGCACAGCAAGAAGGTCCTGAGTTCAATTCCACCATCAGGCCGGGGTCTTTCTGTGTGGAGTTTGCATGTTCTCCCCGTGTTTGCGTGGGTTCCCTCCGGGTACTCCGGCTTCCTCCCACCGTCCAAAGACATGCAGCTTGTGGGGATAGGTTAATTGGATAATCGAAATTGTCACTAGGTGTGAATGTGAGTGTGAATGGTTGTCTGTCCCTGTGTGTTGGCCCTGCGACAGACTGGCGACCTGTCCAGGGTGTACCCCGCCTCTTGCCCTATGACAGCTGGGATAGGCTCCAGCGACCCTGAAAAGGATAAGCGGAAGCGAATGGATGGATGGTCAACAGTATCGAACGCTGCACTGAGGTCTAGCAGGACAAGCACAGAGATGAGTCCACTGTCAGAGGCCATAAGAAGATCATTTGTAACCTTCACTAAAGCTGTGTCTGTGCTGTGATGAGCTCTGAAACCTGACTGAAACTCTTCAAATAAGCCATTCCTCTGCAGATGATCTGTTAGCTGTTTGACAACTACTCTTTCAAGGATTTTTGATATGAAAGGAAGGTTGGAGATTGGCCTATAATTAGCTAAGACAGCTGGGTCGAGAGATGGGTTTTAAGTAAAGGTTTAACTACCAGCTTGAAGGCCTGTGGTACATAGCCAATTATTAGAGATAGGTTGATCATATTTAAGATTGAAGAATTAATTAATGGCAGGACTTGCTTATTATTGACATCATTTTAGCATAAGACTGCAACTGATCGTCCAGTTATATACATTAGCCAGATACATAGGCTGAGCTGGATGGCTCCCTGGCCTAAGCTGGGTGATGGGTGTAGGTGGTGCGGTGTGGTGAGTGGCTTGGCTGCAGGGTGGTTTGTGCAGTGAGTTCAGGGGGCAGTTCCAGGGGAGGTTGCTTAATGTGGCTGGTGGTTGTTGTCTAATCATGCCATTCCTTATTTCAGTAGTGCGCCAGGACCTCGAGGTGTGTGGAGTTGGTCAGACAACGGCAAGCTGGCTGGACATAGAGGAGTCAGCCTGAGGGATCTTGACAATGTAAATAAAGCAAATTCCCATCATGAACACAAACTGTGTGTGGCGTGTGGGGTCCCCAAGAGCACTTGGGATGCCTGTAGCTCAGTGATTAGAGCATTGCATCCACAGTTCAGAAGGTTGGTGGTTTGAATGCTGGCTGCTCCCAGTCTGCATGCCAAATATCCTTGGGCAACCCAAAGTTGCTTTCTGATGCATTTATCCAACTACAGTGGTGTGTGACTGGTAGACAGAAAACACTTAAGCATAGAAGAAACAGGTTTTGTGAATCAGGCATGTTGTACTTTGAGTCCTCCATGAGAGTAGAAAAGTGTTAAGACTCAGTCCATTTTCCATTACTCATCGTGTTACATGACTATTTAGTTTTGTACAGTTTTCTCTTGTGGTTTTACTGAGCTAAGGAGTTAGTGATAGCACTCGTCTGTAATCTCAAAGTTGGTGGTTCGATCCCTGGCTGCTCTCTGATACATCCATCGGAGTGTGAGTGTGAGAATGTTAGAAAGCACTTAGTTAGAGCATGGGAAAAAAGCACTTGTGTGAATGAGGTACACTGTGATTTGAGTGCTTAAGTAGAGTAAAAAAGTGCATTACAAAAACACCTAACCCAGCTTTTCCAAAAACTGCAGATCTTTTGTTGTTCAGTTTGAACATTCCTCCTTATTATTTGTTGTATGAGGTCACCAGACATTAGTTTTTAGTAGCCATAGACACCTATTGCTACCCCATGAATTAACTTAAAAAAAATTAAAGTGAAGTAATGTTTGATGAAAAATGCTTCTGGTTTTCAAGTATACGAAGAAAAACACCAGTTTACTGCATTTTATTCCACTGTTTACTCCTCGTGATGAGAGTGGGAACAATGTGGAGAAACATGGTAGGGGGCTGAAACCAGATCCCCTTTTACAACCACTTGCAAAACAACTTCTCTCTATAATGTAGTGTTGATCAGAGCCCTGCTGAGCCAGCAAGCTGCAGAGGCATCTTTAATTGTTGCAGGTGGTCTGGTTCAGGGAACACAGCTGTGACGCTTAGGGATCTTCAAATAAAACTCCAAAGCATGCATATGTGAATGGGTACATAAACAACAGAACTGGGTCCAACACAGCTGTGTGTGAGATTGCTGTGCCAGGGTTCACAGTCTGAGTTAACAGCATGGCTTCCTTTTGCCTTGTGTCAGTGATTATGAGTGTGGCAAAAGCCACCGCGGATTCAAAAGCACACTTATCAGTTCTCTGCAAGTGTTTTTTATTTAAAACAACTCAGAATCTGGACTGGAATTGCTAGTTGAAAAAAGTCCTACAAAACCACAAAGTAAGAAGATTACAATTGAAATATTGATATGTGGATTGGAAGTGCTTTCAGTGGTAACTAAGGCAGTCCTAAGAACACTGCAAATCACAGCCTTTGTATGTAAGAACGAGTGAATCAGCTGCAGGTGTAGGTTGATAGGCTGGGAAATAGGGAACTTCATGCTGGAAGCCTTGAGAGTAGCAGCGTTCCTGGCCAGAAGGAACAGAAAGAAAGTGCTTTCTGAGATACTCGACTTTTACTGTAATTAACTGGATAAAAACTAATTATCAGATATTCTTTATAAATGAGCTTCAGATTTTATTCTAAAGGTAAATAGATTATCAAATCCCAATGAACTAGGTTTCATTAAATATGTCCATTAATGTATACACTACAGGTCAAAAGTTTGGGCAGACTTCTCATTTAATGGTTTTCCTTAATTTTACTGCTTTCTATATTGTAGGTACATACTGAAGATATTAAATATATGATGCAAAATATATGGAATTATGTAACATAGAAAAACTGATAAATATGTTTTATATTTGAGATTCCTGTAAGTAGCCACCCTTTGCTTTGTTGACAGAGCTGCAACCCTCGGCCTTCTCCAGTGAGCTTCATGATGTAGTCACCTGACATGGTTTCTACTCCACAGGTGTGCCTGTCAGGGTTCATTTGTTGCCTTCTTAATGGGGTTGGGACCATCAGTTGTGTTGTGCAGGTTGGTACACATCTGACAGTCCTATGTCACAACTGTTAGAATTTATATTATGGTAAGAACCAATCAGCTAAGTAAAGAGAGACAACAGTCCATCATTACTTTAAAAACTGAAGGTCAGTCAGTCTGAAAATTGCTAAAACTCTGAATGTGTCCCCCAAGTGCAGTCGCAAAAACCATCAAGAGCTACAACAAAACTGGCTCACATGAGGACGCCCCAGGAAAGGAAGACCAAGAGTCACCTCTGCTGCTGAGGATAAATTCATCCGAGTCACCAGCCTCAGAAATCACAAGTTAACAGCAGCTCAGATTGGAGCCCACACAGAGTTCTAGTAGCAGACACATCTCTACATCATTAGAGGAGACTGTGTGAATCAGGTCTTTATGGTTAAATACCTGCTACGACTAAGGGAAATCAACAAGCAGAAGAGATTTGTTTGGGCCAAGAAACCCAAGGAGTGGACATTAGACCAGAGGAAATCTGTGCTTTGAGATCTTTGATTTCACCTGCCGTGTCTTTGTGCGACACAGAAAAGGTATCTACATGAATGGTTCCCACCATGAAGTATGAAGGAGGAGGTGTGATGGTGCTTTGCCGGTGACACTATTGGGGATTTTGAAAAATTGAAGGCACACTCAACCAGCATGGCATGCCACGGCAGCCTGCAGCAGCATGCCATCCAATCCAGTTTGTGTTTAGTTGGACCATCATTTATTTTTCAACAGGACAATGACCCCAAACACACCCCTAGGCTGTGTAAAGGCTATTTTACCACGAAGGAGAGTGATGGAGTGCTGCACCAGATGTCCTGGCCTCCACAGTCACCTGACTTAAACCCAATGGAGATGGTTTTGGATGAGATGGACCACAGAGTGAAGTAAGTAAGTAAGTAAGTAAGTAAAGTTTATTTATATAGCACCTTTCACAGACATATGTCACAAAGTGCTTTACAAGGTAAAAACATAATACAGTCATAAAATACATCATAAAAACCCTGGCCTAATTAAAAGCTTTTTGAAATAAAAATGTCTTTAGCTGCTTTTTGAAGGTCTCCACTGAGTCCAAACCCTGTAGAAATAGGGGAAGTGCATTCCACAGTCTGGGTGCAACAGCTTGGAAAGATCGGTCCCCTCGGGTTTTAAAACGAGTGTGGGGGACCACTAAAAGGTTTTGGTTTGATGACCTCAGGTTACGAGTGGAGGTATGTGTACAAATCAAATCGCCAATGTAAAGGGTGCCTGTCTCTGTAATGCTCTAAAAGTTAAAACTAGAATTTTAAAATGGAACCTGAATCTGATTGGTAGCCAGTGCAGCTACTTTAAAACAGGGGTCATATGAGCACCCTTGTTCGAGCGGGTCAGTAGCCTCGCTGCAGAGTTTTGAACAACCTGTAGGCGGGCTAGCCCTTTCATGTTTAGACAAGTAAACAGGCTGTTACAGTAGTCAAGTCTTGTAGAGATAAAAGCATGAATTATCATCTCGAGTTCACTTGTTGACACGATGGATCTAAGTTTAGAAATGTTCCTCAAGTGAAAAAAGCAGGTTCTTACTATCTGATTTAAATGTCCCTCCAAAGAAAAAGCTTCATCAAAAATAACACCCAGGTTTCTAAGGTTATGTTTCTGTGAGGAACCTAAGTCACCCAGTCGCCGTTTAATATCAGGTATTGCACTGCCTGGTGCAATAATCAAAGTTTCTGTTTTGGCCGGGTTTAGCTGTAAGCAATTATTGTTCAACCATTGTTTAATGTTGATTAAACAGTCAATCAGATTGGAGAGCTTATGAGCTTCAGCAGGCTTAAAAGAATAATATAGCTGAATATCGTCAGCAAAAAGATGATAAGATACTTCAGGAAACTGCTGTATTATCTGGCTTAAAGGAAGAATGTATATTAAAATCAGAATAGGTCCCAGCACAGAGCCCTGAGGAACTCCACACAACAACTCTGTAGATTCCGACATGAGCTGGTTTGCAGACACACTAAAACTCCTTTCAGATATATAAGATGAAAACCAGTCTAGAACAGAGCCAGACATCCCAACCAGGTCTCTCAGACATCATAATATCATTAGTAACTTTCAGTAGTGCTGTCTCAGTGGAATGCAATTTGCGGAACCCAGATTGAAAACGGTCATAGATGTTATATTTCTCCAAGTATGCCGTAAGGTGGACAGGCACATGGGCCAACAAGTGCTTAGCATCTCTGGGCTTTACAAGAGATACTGAGCATCTCTTGTAAAGCCCCAACAGCAGTAATCAAAGCAAAGGGGGGATATTAAGAAGAATCTAAAAAACAAAACATGTTTGGAGTTATTTCACACTTTTTTGTTTACAACATAATTCCATATGTCATCATTCATAGTTTTGATGCCTTCAGTGAGAATCTACACTGTAAATAATCATGAAAATAAAGAACAACCATTAAATGAGAAGGTGTGTCCAAACTTTGGACTGGTAGTGTACGTCTTGTGGTAGCAGGTAAAGTCAGTAAGAAGTATTTGCCATATTTTTCAGTCACTGTTCAAGACAGCAATGACTGTCATAACAATCATAATAACAAACATAGATATTTAAATCCACAAAAGCATTTGAATAGATGATAGTTTGCATTTCATAAGTTTAAATGAATGAAACAGTTCTACAGTTCTGATTTACAGACAAAAATTTTTTTTTTTCAGATTCTTATGTCAAAAAACAAATAGTCTAAACTAGTTAATTTATAAGGTAAAATTAATTAACTAATTTGAGTATTTTACTGTTTTTTGGGATTTTTTTGATGAGTGACTTGTACTTAACTAGCACTCTATTTTTAAACATTTAGTTTATTGCTATCCAGTGTGTAAAGCAATTTTTTAGTTTATTTGCAATGCTTTGACAGGTACAATGTCAGACCTGTAATTAGCTATTAAGGAGCTGAACATTCAAATTTTCAAGTCAAGTCAAGTCAAGTCAAGTTGGTTTTATTGTCACTTCAACCATATACAGTTAGTACACAGTGAAACGAAACAACGTTCCTCCAGGGCCAAGGTGCTACATGCAACATAAATTTAAAACATAACATAAATTTACAACATAAATTAACAGAAAACACTAAACTAGCTAACTAAGAGGCCAGCCTGACCTAACATAAATTACAACATAAATTAACAAAAACTAACTATCTAACTATCTAAGGAAAACTTGGTAGGTAGGTAGTGCAGGAACAGTAAACATTCCTTAATGTAGCAGCAAAAATTAGGAAGTAAAGAAGTTAGTGCAAAAAAGTCCAGTTATCATATTGTGCAAAAGAGCATTTACAGGTTGGTGTGTACGGTAGTTAGTCTCAATGCTTTGAGGTAGTTGAGTTAAGCTGAGTGATAGTGTTTGTGTGTGTGTGTTTGTGTATGTATGTGTGTGTGTGTGTGCGCGCGCGCACGCGTGGGTGTGTGTGTGCGTGTGTGTGTTTATCAGTCCAGTCCCTTTTTGCTGAGGAGACGGATGGCTTGTGGAAAAAAGCTGTTGCACAGTCTGGATGTGTGTGCCCGAATGCTTCGGTACCTTTTTCCAGATGGCAGGAGTGTGAAGAGTGTGCAAGAGGGGTGTGTCCGATCAGCCACAATGCTGGTGGCTTTGCGAATGCAGCGTGTGGTGTAGATGTCCTCAATAGAGGGGAGAGAGACCCTCTCTAAAAGCAATTCAGAAAACGATGAGTGCGATGAGAAAGACTTTGTGTGTTTTAAATAACATTACTAACACAAAACAATATATTCACTTAAACAGTTCTATGTGTACATGGTGTAACTTAATTACTTAGCTTAGGTATTTCATATCTTTTTCTGAACTATATTTTGAGCTCTAGTTTCAGAGTGTATCTGGATAAAAGGACCCACCAAAGTCCAGGAATCCGCTATGTAATAAGCTACTGTACTAATAAATGGAACAAACAAACATACTTGCTGATGTAAATACAATGAAAAGAACAACTAACAGATGCTATGGTGCTGCAGAGGTCACCACAGTTCACAGCAAGAAGCTTCCTGTTTCAAACCCAGAGTCCTCTCTGTGAGGGGTTTGCATGTTCTTCTTGTGCCTGTGCAGCGTTTCATGTGACAAAAAGTGAATTATAGTTATTAATGTGAATTGTGGTTCACAAGTGCTTTGTGGGGAGTGATACTAGAAATGTGTTATAAAATGCCTAGTTCCTATTTTTTGTGTATACTATCTTAGCAAATTTAAGACCGTCCCTACCATACTACTATATATGATGATAGTATTATAACCCTGGATAGGAAAAGCCTGTAGTTGAAAAAAATAAATATCTTGCATACAACACTGTGCTCTTGTGCAGATTTATAAGTGAGGTACCAATGTGTTTACTGTGCTTGGCTTGCTTGTTGCCATATTTAGTAAAGCCATTTATAAATGAACAAAAAAACAGCTTAAGATCAGAGATGACAAGATTGGTATTCCATAGTGTATCTTTAAAACACACACACACACACACACACACACACACAAATTAGAACAAGATGGTCAACTATAATGGTACAACACAGAGGAAAATGAGTCATAGCCTAAATAAACAAACAGGTGTGCTATCAACCACCCCCCACATCTGAATACAAGCAGCAGCTTTATCCCACGCCAAGTCCTTCAGTGAAGTTAAATGATGACCTCAGAGAAGTGTCACATACTGACTCACTTAACAGCAAGGTTGCTGCTATAAACACAAGCAGTGGGTATGGACAATTTACATGTGCCCATCATTAGCTATCATTACTGACTAACAAATTAGCCATCCCAGCAGTAAGAGCAGTGATCATGATGTCACCGAAAGGGTTGTTTTTGCAGTAAGAATAGACATTTTTTCATTGCAAAACTGAATGATTAATTGAAGGATTGTCAACCTGCATGGTCAGGAGAAGAGCACTGATCAGTATAGCCAAAATTAGATACCTTTGAGGAAGCCTCTTTATAACTCAAGGCTTATGTAAAAAGTCTGCAATGTGGAATTCAGCAGTGCTCTGGAAAAAAAGAATGAACCATTTTGAATTGACATAATTTCCACTGAAATTAAGTATTCTGATCCTGATTTGGAACACCATTCTCAGCCTGTAGGGGAAAGTAAGGGGGTGAATAAATTGTCCTATCTGCCCAGCCATAGCTGGACTGGCCATCGGGCATACCGGGCATTTGCCCGGTGGGCCGATGGTGATTTTTCGTTTTTATGGGCCGATGGGTTTTTTTTTTTTTTCGTTTTTTCCCGTAACGGTATAGACACTGAAAGGTGGTGGATTGGCCAGATGCTGGGAGATGTGTAAAAATAACTCAATTGTTTGGTGGTGGCTATGGCGGAGCTTCCACAGATTCAGTAACATTAGCAAGTGGTGGAGGCCAGCAGATGCAACACGCTGGCAGGTGGATGACAGAAAGGCAGGAGGAGCAGAGACCCGAGGCGGTGAACTGAACTTCAGGTAAGAAGTTATGACCTGCAGTCTATCTGGGTCAGATATAAACCAAGTTTAGGTGGAGTTTATTTTCGTTATGCTGACTTTTTACAGTCAGTTACAATAACTCGTACTGCGTGCTAGGTAGCATGACGGAGTTTATATACTGCTGGGCGGGTGCTGTGATATTATTGATGTTGAACTTGTTTTATCTTATTTATAAGGTTAGTTGTTAGAGTTTCCAACCGTCCAGTAAAAAACGGAATCGTCTCGTATTCAGAGAAAATATTGCGCGTTTCGTATTGAGGTGAAAAGGAACAGTTTGTCCTGGACTTCAGCTACAATGAAAAAAACACAAAGCTGGAGTTACTCTGTGTCTTTGCTGCACAGCTGCTGCTTCTTCTTTCATTCTCTCCCCCTCCCTCTCCTGTTTCTACTTCAATCATGAAACTGATCAATGATCAGCTGATCAGCTTTCCTCTCTTGTTTATTTATCGCCCACTTTGCGCCAGTAAGAGGAAACCAGCGGATGTCGCGCTAAACAACAGCAGCACGTTTAAGCTTGATCAGCTGTTGTTAAAATTTATTTAATATTAATTTCTAGTATCAGCTGATGTTTGCTGGAGCCACAGCTGTAAAAGCTGCTGGTCATGATGTCGGTTTGTATATCTGGTGAGAGTGAAACATGAAGATGAAACCAGGAGATGTCCTTACTGAATCATCAGAGCTGAACAGGTGATGGAGAAACAGGTTTTCCTTTTAGGTGACATGGATGAGTTGAAGGGAAGTTATGAACTGTTTCTGAGAGACAAATAACACCAGGATCCTTTTCTACGTAGCTGACAGCTGGTAACTGTGCAGGGGCGGGTCTAGCAAAGTTTTGCCAGGGGGCCAGGTAGGGCATTAACAGGGAGAGGGGGGCACAGAGAAATACTTTTCTTTCTTATTCGTAGGGATGGGTATTGATAAGATTTTAACGATTCCGATTCCATTTTCGATTCTGTTTAACGATTCGATTCTTTATCGATTCTCTTATCGATTCTTATTTTTAAAAAAGGAGAACACTAAGGTCGATTAGCTTAGAATTTTGTTTTATATCTTCTCTTTGAACAAGATAGAAATTTAGGAGTAACATGGCCTTATAAACCCAACAGTGAGATCTTAAGAGATCCACAGCCTATGGCTCTTCAATGGGGTGTCACAGGGTCCCCAGGGGAAATTGTAAATGTAAAATAATAAAATAAATATTCTTCTGTAGCAATAACAAAGTATAACATAAATTATTCTGTAGCAATTACACAAGAATATTCAGTAATGTCCCTGCCTACAATTAAACACATTCACTTACCATCTGCTGTGGCAAATGGCTGCAAGGTTTTTACCACAAACTTAATCACTGCTCGGTGACATTCGGGCCTGAAAAGAGACGCTACCGGTAGACTGCAGCGACAACTGCCAGCGAGCGCCAGCCAGACTCTGTCTGTCTCTCTCATCACGGTCACCTAAATGCACAGTAATGGCAGGTTTTGTAATAAAGCAGATCGCGCTAACATAATATGCACTGTTAGTTGATTAGTTACCTGCCGCATTAACGGGAGAGGACATGCAAACCGCTGCTGCTGGGTTGAGATTCACGAGTCCGGAGCGGAATTAAAAACACGACATTCATTTAAGTTCATCGCGTGTTTTGTGAGCAAATGCTTTTGCATATTCGTAGTGTTTCCTCCCTTAAATGAAATATCTACTTTGCAAGTATTGCAAGTTGCCCTGTTGTCATCCGTTCTGGTAAAGTATAACCAAACTTTTGAGCGTTTGAGCTGCTTAGGCGCCGTGTTTCCTGCCAGGTACGCTCCGACGCTCCGCAACGTGGTGACGTCATTCGGGGCGACTGGAATCGATAAGGGAATCGTTTGCAAAAATGGCAAACGATTCCAAGGAATTGAAACAGTGGGAACCGGTTCTCAAGAAGAACCGGTTTTCGATACCCATCCCTACTTATTCGCATTTAAAATGTCTAGCTTTTAACAAAAAATTATCTGAATCTTACAACAAATATTTTCATCTGATGTAAAATGTATAGAAATCCATTATTGTACATAGTAATTTTTTTTAGGGTCCCATCATAATTTCTTCAGAAGTAGCTAAATACTGTTTATGATGCCAGCATTTTCCCACATTTTCTAGATACTGTACCAGTACTGTGTGTAAAATGCCATCAAAAAGTCATTTAAGCTTTCTTTCTCATCTGTCTTTCTATTTCCTTTCACTTTTTAAAGGTTACCATGTTAGAAAAAATATTTTGCCCTGCCATGCTGTTTATTGATGTGGCAAATGAATGGTTTATGCCTTCTCTGTCTTAATCTTGTAGCAGGTAGTGAGATATAGAAACCTTTTAAAATAGTAGTGTTATTCTGCCATCTGCTGGAGAAAATATGACATCAAACCTGCATAATGGGTTATATACCCCCCCCCCTTATAAGTTCTTAACTATTCTTTGCATTTTTCATATTTATATGACATTAACATTTAAATCTATAACTAACTTTATAACTATATATAACTGTCATCTGTGAAACTGAATATTGCAAGCAGGTTATTTAATATTCTCCAAAAAACACACAATTTCAGTATTTTAATAACCACCACAAACAAAAATCTTATGTTTAAGATAGTCAGAGTTCTGTGTTATTTTAGAATAAGCATAATGAATGTGAATACAATAATGCACAAGTTTGGAATTACTTATGTCTACTCAGTGCGTGGCTGAAACCTTTAAATAAACCATCCCTTCAATAAATAACCTCATATTAAAAGGTAAAACACTTTGACTTGTGACACATGCATTCAACCACAATTAAAAACACAAAGTCAGTGTCTTTAGTTGACAGGTGAATCCTCAGACAGCGCTAAAATCATTACATTTCTCTGTGTCTTGGTGTTTTTATCTCTATAGCACCAATTCACAACTTCACTATATATAGAGAGAGAATAGAATAGAACACACACATATATATATATACATATACACACATATGTATATATATATATATATATATATATATATATATATATACAGTGGCTTGCAAAAGTATTCGGCCCCCTTGAACTTTCCCACATTTTGTCACATTACAGCCACAAACATGAATCAAAAAAGAAGTGGAACGAAAATCATACATGATTCTATAGGCAACTGACTGCACTCAGACCAAAGGGGTCTGAATAATTACGCACACCCCACTTTGCAGTTATTTATTTGTAAAAAATGTTTGAAATCATGTATGATTTTCGTTCCACTTCTCACGTGTACACCACTTTGTATTGGTCTTTCACCTGGAATTCCAATAAAATTGATTCATGTTTGTGGCTGTAATGTGACAAAATGTGGAAAAGTTCAAGGGGGCCGAATACTTTTGCAAGCCTATGTGTGTGTGTGTGTGTGTGTATGTGTGTGTGTGTGTGTATATGTGTGTGTGTGTGTGTGTGTGTGTGTGTGTGTGTGTGTGTGTATGTGTGTATATATGTGTGTGTATGTGTATATATGTGTGTGTATGTGTATATATGTGTATGTGTGTGTGTGTGTGTGTGTGTGTGTGTGTGTGTATGTATGTGTGTGTGTGTGTGTGTGTGTGTATGTGTGTGTGTGTGTGTGTGTGTGTATATGTATGTGTGTGTGTATATGTGTATATATAGTGAGAGACAGAGAGCTGCCATGTCTTCCATCTTCAAAATGTATTACCGCTCCAGGACCTTAAGCTCAGCAAAGCGCCAAATCCATCTATTCTCTGATTGGATTGTTAAATTTGTGATTGACATGACATTGACCAATAAGCTGAAAGGAAGAAAAGTCTGGTCAAAATTCGTACTTGTAAATTGAAATTTCACACACAAGCGAGGGACCTTCAACGCAGAGTTTTATATGTGATGTTGGATCCGCAGATTCGTCATTTTCACCGAGTGGTCGTCTCTGTTATCCACTTTGGCAAGATTAAAGACCTCAAAAAAGGTCTCCATCTCCAGCTCATGCAATTGCATACACGTATCAATATTATCTTCATAATAGTCACAGTTTAACATGGGCAGCTGCTGCTTAATGTAAGGTAAAGTTATCAAGATATTCTGCACAAAATAAGCAGATGTAGCCTGTTTCTTCAGCACAGGGCTTCTGGAGCTCAAATACGTTAAATATAGAAACACATTAAATGTCTTTTCATGAGGCTCCCATTACTGGAAAAATCTATGCCATCTCTGAGAATGACTTTGTGGAGTTCCAGAATGGAAGAAAAGCTAAAGCGAGGTAATTTATGTAAAGAACAGTGATTATGTCAGGCTTTTATCTTTGATAGTCTTTGAGATAATCATCTTCAAATATTGCATCAGATTTCACATGTAAAAGGTTTCTGGTATGCCTCTTTGCTCTAAGGCTTTTATTCAGTTCACCTTTATATTACATTAAGTGGGGACTCATTGTTTATTCCTCCCCCCAAAAAATTGAGACACAAAATATACATTCAAATTTTAATATTACACTGTAAAGTCAAACTTTTATAACCCAATAATAAAATCCAATGTATTCACTTATCAATGAAAAGTACTGAAGGAAAAACCTTATGTGTAATTAAATTGTTATACTATATCTTAATGCACTCTGACTGATACTATAAGATCCATTATTTTGAACAAAGGACTGTCTTTATTATCTTATTAAATTATAACTGTTCATTTGTCTCAGTATACACACTATCCTGCTTTAGATTATTGAAATGTATGCATTTGCTTGTGAGCTTTACTTAAAAATACTCTTAAGTAGTTATCATGTTCATTGTATTGTACTACATATAACAAAACTGTAGTTTTAGATTACATTACTGTTTATTTCTTGTTGCTGTGGGAAATAGAATAGCTGTCTGCATTGTGTTGTGATTTTTTTTAAATGGTTTTTTAAACAGGAGATTAACTCTTTCATAATTGCACTTGACTTAATACTAGTTAAACTTTTAAACTTCTGCAACATCTGCAACATATGATGAGTTGCCACAGATCACACCAGCATCTTCATAGTGGGCACAGTTATGTGTCCCCACACCAGCATGTCTGCAATCTAAAAGGCTGGATTCAGTGCCTACACACTGAACATCATCTAGAAGAATCCGCAAATCCTTTCCCTCACCAAACTCAGAGTTCTTAGCTGCTTTCAGAGCATGTTGGAAACCAAGCTGCCGGCAAACCACTCCAGCATTGACAAGGGTCCACAGGTCATCACACACGGTGCCCCATTCCCCATTAATGTAGATCTCTACACGTCCACGGTCATTCCTTGCATCCCCAGCCAGTCTCACTGCTCCCTTCTGGATGTGAGGTACACTTTCCAATTTGGATTTGTTCTTCCTACGCCGGTCTTTACGCCTTGAATTTTTGGTTGGTTTGGAAGTACCTCTGGCTGGTACAGGAGTAGTCAGGCTTGCTTCTAGTTTGCCTAGATGATCGCTTAGCTCTTGGCGCCACTGATAGGATTCAGTGGATTGTTGGTCAAAGTTTTCATTCGCCAGGTCAATGCCAACCAGAGCTAATGGAAGATGATGAAACAATATCGACCAAATGATATTATAAAAACGGAGACAGCTGGTTGATCATTTTAGTTTGTGTGAAGAAAATTTGTATGTGAACTCACTTTCTTGAGGAACAAACTTGATGAGATTACTTTTTACTCTCACTGGAAGAGGGTCGTAGTGGCACTGTCTTGGTGGAGCACGTCTAAAACACAATGAAAAATAACCGTTTGTTGATAGATTCTCTGTTTATTTTTATTTAACCATTGACAGTCTGTTTTTAACAGTCAAGATCCATATAATAGAACAGACACGGTGATAAAGGAGGAGTTAGGTTCCTTTTATTGCTTCTCTTTGCTGTCCTTTAACATTTATTGTCCTTTTGGAAATTGACCATACCAAGGAATCATTGTCATCTGTGCAGACCAGCATTGCATTGACTGTTGCGGTTTAAGAGGGGTCAGCTTTAAGGGAGTCGTGAAATTTCCTCCCCATATGAACACAGCAACAATTACTAAAAACTACTCTTCCATCTATTTACTGACTTCGTTATTAATTAAGAACCTGACATTAATAACCTGAATTACTCTCCCAAATTAATAAATTTTTCTCAGTGATTCCATTCAAACTTACACCTAAATTGATTCATTTGTTAGACTTCAACATCATAAGGTTCAACTGGAAAAACAAAAAAGCCAAATTCTCTCCACTCACCAGAAAAATGTAATGGGGGTCTTGAGGCACCTAATTTTTTACTATCTAGCTAATCATATTACAATATATTATGAAGCCCACAACTCATGAAGAGAATTGGAACAAATACATTGCAATCACACCAAACTTCCAGACCTCGTCTTTATTACTGTTTCTATTAAATGCCACAACTGTTTCACAAACCTGTTGATCTCTTCCACTCTGACAGATTACAAATGTAGTCTCCCTGTAGTCTCTCTCTAGTTTGGCACAATCCACACTTTCAGATTAACAACTCTTCACATTAGCAATGGGAGCAGAAAGGAATCACACATCTCCATCAAATCTTTCAATTTAATATTCTCATGTTAGCCTCTAATCTTTTTCAAAGATTCTGATTAGACAACAAAAATGTTCTTTGTTCAAAACACAGTTAAGAAGAGAATTCCTATACTTCACAACCCCACATTTGTAAAAGAGATCTCAACTCTTTCCCCCTCTTACAACTGAACTGACAGATGTTGAGACCTGCAGCTGAAGATGAGGCACTGAAACGGTTTATATGAGAAACAGAAAAGTCCCAGGGCTGCTCAGTCACTAACTAATGTTACCGTTAGTTAATGTTAGGGTGGAGAAGCTGGACTCTTCTTCAGATCTTGTGCAGACCTGATTATGGTATGTGTGCAAAGAGCACATATTCAGCTCTGCCAAGAGCAGAGTTTCTGTCTCTCTCCACATCTGTAAGAAGAGTAACACCAAATAAAAAAAACAAAAGTGCACTTCAGCAATCCCTCATTCATTTCAGATTTAATGCAGGAAGATGCATTATTGAGATTAGTGAAAATGTTCTCACTGTATTTTTACCTTTCCATCCTCTGATACAAATGACTAGAACGTATTTTGGAGACTTGATCACAGGTCTTGATTGATAGTATGCACATGTGGGCTGTCGAGTAGCTAGGAATGCTTCAGTGACTGAATCTTACTGAATATACAGTGGCTTGCAAAAGTATTCGGCCCCCTTGAACTTTTCCACATTTTGCCACATTACAGCCACAAACATGAATCAATTTTATTGGAATTCCACGTGAAAGACCAATACAAAGTGGTGCACACGTGAGAAGTGGAAGAAAAATCATACGTGATTCCAAACATTTTTTACAAATAAATAACTGAAAAGTGGGGTGTGCATAATTATTCAGCCCTCTGAGTCAATACTTTGTAGAACAAGGGCGTAGATTTGGTTTTGGCATTGGTGGGGATGGATGATTCAACCACCAAACCCTGCCCTGTTTCTTTTTTTTCCCCTTTTTGTCTTTGCTTCTTGATAAAAAAGGAGAAATATACTTGCCTACATGTGCTATTCTACAGGGTGGGCCATTTATATGGATACACCGTAATAAAATGGGAATGGTTGGTGATATTAAAGTCCTGTTTGTGGCACATTAGTATATGTGAGGCGGAAAACTCCTCAAGATGGGTGGTGACCATGGTGGCCATTTAGAAGTTGGCCATCTTGGATACAACTTTTGTTTTTTCAATAGGAAGAGGGCCATGTGACACATCAAACTTATTGGTAATGTCACAAGAAAAACAATGGTGTGCTTGGTTTCAACGTAACTTTATTCTTTCATGAGTTATTTACAAGTTTCTTTGTTCACAGCCATTGACATGTCGAAGAGGTTAACACGTGAGGAGCGGATCGAAATTGTGTTGATATCTGGTGAAAGCAGTAACCGGGTCATTGCAGCAGATTTCAATGCAAGACACCCTACGAGACCACCCATCTCCCATGCTACAGTCAGCAAACTGCTTGCTAAGTTTCGTGAAACTGGTTCAGTGTTGGATTTGCCAAAATGTGGACGCAAGAAAACTGTCACCAATGAAGAAACATCAGTGGCTGTCCTAGCTTCATTCAGCAAGAGCCCACAGCGTAGCACTCGTCGCATGTCACTGGAGAGTGGCATTAGTCGAACATCCCTTCGGCGGATATTAGCTACTCACAAATGGCAACCTTACAAACTCCAGCTACTGCAGCATCTCAACGAGGGTGACCCAGATTGGCGCACAGAATTTGCAGAATGGGCAAAACAAAAACTGGAACAGGACCCTCAGTTCACGCAGAAGATTTTGTTCAGTGATGAGGCAAACTTTTATGTGAATGGTGAAGTTAACAAACAAAACCACCGCTATTGGTCTGACACTAACCCACATTGGATGGATCCCTCCAAGACTGTTGGAACAACAAAAGTGATGGTTTGGTGTGGTATATGGGGTACAGCTATCAGTGTGTGAAGAGTGGGAGAAGAGGGTTGCATTGACAATCCAACACAATGGGCAGCACATTGAATACATTTTATAAGTGGTCAGAAACTTGTAAATAACTCATGAAAGAATAAAGTTACGTTGAAACCAAGCACACCATTGTTTTTCTTGTGACATTACCAATAAGTTTGATGTGTCACATGGCCCTCTTCCTATTGAAAAAACAAAAGTTGTATCCAAGATGGCCGACTTCTAAATGGCCACCATGGTCACCACCCATCTTGAGGAGTTTGCCCCCTCACATATACTAATGTGCCACAAACAGGACTTTAATATCACCAACCATTCCCATTTTATTACGGTGTATCCATATAAGTGGCCCACCCTGTACATGCTTTTAAACCATTTAAAATTACAATTCATAGTTTTATATGTGAATTATATAATGTTAAATTACTATTAAACAAATGACTAAGTATTTTAGGCTTTAGTTTACTTCAGCCATATTCCATTTAAATCAGGTATCATACAAAAAAAAAAAAAAAAAAACAGAGTCAAGACAATAAAAGAATATGACTTTAAGGACTTAACAACATTACTTCAGTTGTAGTACACCAACATCTCTTATACATTAGCACTAAGGGAACACTGATTGACCTGGTTGTTTTTTGTCCATAAAACTACTCATCTGAGATTACCAGAAAGTAAAAGATCTCTCAGCAAAATTATGCAACATTTTAGGCACACTATTGCCCCCATCAAATCAGTGAGCTGGGATTTTTTGTTCTAAACATGAACTACTGTTACAGCAACAGACATGGACTACTGGTGGCCCACACAACAACTCAATGTCCACTATGTGAAGGAGCCAAACACATGCCTTCTCCTCTGGTTAACTGAGATAAACTGCTGGCATATTGGTTTTACATGTATACTGTCCAGTCTCTCCTGGTGGACATGGCATACAGCAGCATTGTTTAATCTCATTGGAGTCATTGTTGACCTTAGCCATGTTTTTAGTCTTCTGAGAGCACTGAAGCTTCTTTCAGCCTCAGCACATGCGTTTTATCCTCAGATTAAAATTATTATTATTAAGTGCTTGATGTGCCTCACCTTTGGCCCTGGCTCTTCCCCTCTGACTGCACTAGGACATATTGCCACCTGATAAAATAACACATTGATTCGTGCCATATAAAAAGTGAGACTTGTCAATTCAGATTCTTTGTCAAATATACACTAATGAATCATTTTACATCAGCAGCCTAACAATTGTCATGATAATAAATACTAGTTAATCTACAGCACCAAATCATCAGTCAGTAACCTGTGACCTCGCCTCTTCACCTCTGTCCGAGCTACAACAAGGCAGAGCTGCCTTTGTCACCTGATAAATAACAGTGAGACATTCCAAATACATGCAGTCACACATGTGCTTCAAATACAGTAATGAACCAACAAGTCATCATCCAATTTCACCTGTGATCTTGTATCACCATTACTCTGAGCTTTGTGTTGGTTCTTCTGTCACCTGACAAATAGGACATACATGACAATAAGAATAAAATGTGTAGCTGCTTCAGTGTTTCTGTCAATTTGTGCAGATCTTGACTCATCACTAATGTTTGTAGGGTGAGTGCATTTTTAAAACAATTTGTGCAAACTGCACTACAAGGTGGAATATTTGCAAAATCATGACTACCTCATGATATATTGTCTCAAAAATGAACCCTATGAATATGTCATTACCATTAGGATGAAATTATTGTGTCACCAACATTTTATCGTTAGACATACAATTTTAACAGCCTCTGTAAACTAATATCCTAGCTTGCTCGAGGCTGACAGTTTCAATCAAAATTAGAAATGCTACTCTGGGAGACTGAGATAACTAATAGTGCTGCATGTTGTGCATTTAGTTTCCAAAACACGTTATTCATGGTTACATACAATTTTAGACTGATGTGGGCCAAAGCCTAGCATAGCCTGTAACGTTATTAAGACGGACACATTTTATGAGTTAACTTGGCTTTAGGTGACTTACAGGTTTCTTTGAAAAATACTTTCTTATATCCAGGTTCTTCCTTTGTGCTGCCATCCTCCTCTCCTCACAGCGCAGGCTTGCCGCTGCTAAAACTAAACAGAGCTCCCTGAAAGGCACAGCCAATCACATTGGCCATATTTGTCACATCAGGTAGGACTCCAGTAGAGAATGTAATTTAACTCTTTCTGCACCGCTGGGTGAATGAGCCGTTGACAGATCATTTTTTTCTTTCTATTAGGTTTTTTTTTTTTTTTTTTCCCTCGAAGAGATCAAATTATTGGTGGGGACAATTCAATAATCGCTGGATATGGGTGGGGACATGTCCCTTCCGTCCATGCCAAATCTACGCCCTTGTTGTAGAACCACCTTTTGCTGCAATTACAGCTGCCAGTCTTCTAGGGTATGTCTCTACCAGCGTTGCACATCTACAGACTGAAATCCTTGCCCATTCTTCTTTGCAAAACAGCTCCAGCTCAGTCAGATTAGATGGACAGCGTTTGTGAACAGCAGTTTTCAGATCTTGCCACAGATTCTCGATTGGATTTAGATCTGGACTTTGACTGGGCCATTCTAACACATGGATATGTTTTGTTTTAAACCATTCCATTGTTGCCCTGGCTTTATGTTTAGGGTCGTTGTCCTGCTGGGAGGTGAACCTCCACCCCAGTCTCAAGTCTTTTGCAGACTCCAAGAGGTTTTCTTCCAAGATTGCCCTGTATTTGGCTCCATCCATCTTCCCATCAACTCTGACCAGCTTCGCTGTCCCTGCTGAAGAGAAGCACCCCCAGAGCATGATGCTGCCACCACCATATTTGACAGTGGGGATGGTGTGTTCAGAGTGATGTGCAGTGTTAGTTTTCCGCCACACATAGCGTTTTGCATTTTGGCCAAAAAGTTCCATTTTGGTCTCATCTGACCAGAGCACCTTCTTCCACATGTTTGCTGTGTCCCCCACATGGCTTGTGGCAAACTGCAAACGGGACTTCTTATGGTTTTCTGTTAACAATGGCTTTCTTCTTGCCACTCTTCCATAAAGGCCAACTTTGTGCAGTGCATGACTAATAGTTGTCCTATGGACAGATTCCCCCACCTGAGCTGTAGATCTCTGCAGCTCGTCCAGAGTCACCATGGGCCTCTTGGCTGCATTTCTGATCAGCGCTCTCCTTGTTCGGCCTGTGAATTTAGGTGGACGGCCTTGTCTTGGTAGGTTTACAGTTGTGCCATACTCCTTCCATTTCTGAATGATGGCTTGAACAGTGCTCTGTGGGATGTTCAAGGCTTGGGAAATCTTTTTGTAGCCTAAGCCTGCTTTAAATTTCTCAGTAACTTTATCCCTGACCTGTCTGGTGTGTTCTTTGGACTTCATGGTGTTGTTGCTCCCAATATTCTCTTAGACAACCTCTGAGGCCGTCACAGAGCAGCTGTATTTGTACTGACATTAGATTACACACAGGTGCACTCTATTTAGTCATTAGCACTCATCAGGCAATGTCTATGGGCAACTGACTGCACTCAGACCAAAGGGGTCTGAATAATTACGCACACCCCACTTTTCAGTTATTTATTTGTAAAAAATGTTTGGAATCATGTATGATTTTCGTTCCACGTCTCACGTGTACATCACTTTGTATTGGTCTTTCACCTGGAATTCCAATAAAATTGATTCATGTTTGTGGCTGTAATATGACAAAATGTGGGAAAGTTCAAGGGGGCCGAATACTTTTGCAAGCCACTGTATATCTATGTACAGATGTTTGCATGAACGCGGTTTCTCTGTACCTGACAAAGTTAACTGAACAAAAATAATTGAAAGGGAAACAGTGTGCAGTGTGGTTATACCTTCTCTACAAAGATGTTTCTCCCTTTAAACAACCTGTCATTGATTCAGGTGAGTTTGTCTAAATTAATATTGATTTCATTTAAAACAAACTGAAAATAATGAGTAATTCTATCACTCACCTTGAGGGATCGATCACTTTATAAACGACTCCTGAAGGTGATGTAGCACTTGGTATTGCAGTGGACATGAAGTATAGCTCACCTGAAAGGAATAACATATTTAAAGAATATTACACAAAACATTCATTTGAACTCCTAAAACAGCTAAAAACACTACAGAAAAACAATAACTGTGAGATTGTGAGATGATTCATTACCAGATTCATCCTCAGCAAAGGAGATGATGTATTGGTGATAGTTGTTGATAAGTCCAGGAAAGGCACAGGTTAGCCCCACCCCCATACATATCTCATTGTATTTCCAGTTTCCTGTTTTTTTGTCCTCCTGCAGGCTCATCAAACGCCTGGAACATATATAAAGTCCATGATTCCTAATGTGTAGGCACTTTATGCTTTTTTGTATTTTTAATTTCACACCCCTCAGTACCAGTTACTTCTGCATTTTTAGAGTACTTCTGAATTCCTTCATATGACTATAGTACATTTGGTACAATGCACATTGGAGTGTTGGATAAGACATGAAAGTTACAGAAGACCTGATGTTAACCTCTGATATTGAGAAGGTATGGTGGTGTCAGGGACTAGAAAGAGAGACTATATTTCTCCCATGTTGGCTTCTCTTCATTGGCTCCCTGTTAAATCCAGAATCAAATTTAAAACCATCTCCTCAAGGTCTCGAATAATCAGGTCCATCATATAGTACCATTGTGGCGGAGGTGTGGTCCCTGGCGTAGCTGCAGGGGAGGGGTGGAGCGGTGAGCTCAGGGGGGTGGTACCGGGAGGCAGGTGAGCCACAGGTGGTGGCCATTGTGTCATGAGTGTCTTCCTTCTGTGTGTCTATATAGTGACGGCAGAGTCGAGCGGGAGACTGGCTGGACCGGAACGAGCTGTCACGGTGCTTTATTATTATAAATAAACACTTGATCATGAGCCAAAACGGTGTGTGTGTGTCGCATACTTCACAACCATCACCCATCACCCCAATAGAGCATTTCGCTTTACTTGCAGTTCCTAGACCAGGGGTGTCCAAGTCCAGTCCTCGAGGGCCGGTGTCCTGCAGGTTTTAGATGTGTCCTTGATCCAACACAGCTGATTTAAATGGCTAAATGACCCCCTCAACATGTCTTGAATTTCTCCAGAGACCTGGTAATGTAGATTCAGGTGTGTTGACCCAGCAGACCTAAAACCTGCAGGACACCGACCCTCGAGGCCTGGACTTGGACACCCCTGTCCTAGACTATTTAAAAGTAAAATGGGAGCATAGCCTTCAGCTTTAAGCCTCGTCTTCTGTGGAACCAGCCCCCAGTTTGGATTCGGGAGACAGGCAACTTTTCTACTTTTAAAATTATACTCAAGACCTTTCTTTTTGATAAAGGATATAGTTAGGTGACCTTGTTTAGGCTTTAGTTTAGGCTGCTAGGATGATGCACCCATGGTGAGTTAAGTATTTTTTCTTCACTCACCTTTTCACTCACTACACCACTCTGCATTTAATCATTAGTTATTATGAATCTCTGGCTGTTTTCCACAACTTGTGTTTTATCCTGTCTTCTTCCCATCAGCCCCCTCCAGTTGCAGCAGATGGCTGCTCCTCCTTGACCCTGGTTCTGCCGGAGGTTTCTTCCTGTTAAAATTGAGTTTTTCCTTCCCACTGTCACCAAGTGCTTGCTTAGTTGGGCTTAGTATCTTGCCCAACAACTCTTCCACACATGGAGAGAAGCAGGGACTCAAACTGGCAGATGAGCCCCTCTATTTCAGTCACATCGCTGCCATCCTATTACAATATAAAAGTATTTTTATTCCCTAAAATAGGTGGACTTTCTGAAAGTCTACAGAAAAGGTTAAGATTAGGATCTTTGAGTAAGACTTGTGAAGTTGTTCTATTGTACTAGCAAGGCTACTATTCAGCTATGAAGACTATTCCAAAGAGGATTAGTCTTGATAAGTGAATCAATGTTGATTTTGATGGATGAACCAATACTGAAACAATGGTGACCTGAAGAAGAGAAGGCATTTCATTTTATTTGGTGAGGAACTTGGTTCAGCAGAGGATGATTTTTTCAAGTAGCTGTAGGAATGATATTGTGCCATTTCTGAAATCCTAGGATGCGAATGAAGTTGCATGAAACACAGCAATCGATTTTTTTGGGCAGACATAACACTGCATTAATTTCACAAATGATTGGTATTTCACTACTGTTATCAACATAAAAATAAATGTTTTAAACAATAAAATAATATCTTTCAAGTGAAGCCTACCCACTCATGAAGTCTCCAAATATATAAATGCCATTCAGGTTGGGGTATTCACAACCTCGATACACATAACCACCAGTGACTGACTTGCCCATCTTATGAGGATATGCATAAACAGGCAGGACATCATCTGTGAAAAAATGGAAAAAGGTAATTAACTGCATTATTATGGATCTCCATTATCAGAGCATCAGAACAGGATGTGCAATTTTAGCCATTTTAAATACATCTTAGTTCAACACAGGGTTGGGTTCATTCAAGTACCAACAAAAGATTTGCCATCTATATTTGACTGATAAGCTAAATTTAATTCTGAATTTTTAAGCAAATATTTATTTCATTCCTAATTAAGAGTGATTTTGAATACAAACTGCCATTATTTTGAAAAATGTATGACCTGATTCAGAAGAAGAAATGTGTGGGGAAACAGTGACAATGTAACGGTGACAGTGAAAGAGTAACTGTCTCTGTTGAACAAGACATTTATGTCAACTATTCAGCAACTGTATGATGTCTTTGTTCATACAAAAACTGCAAAATATACTCATCATCCATGCTTGTTAATGCAAATTTCTAATCAGCCAGTCATGACAGTAGCTTAATGGATTCGGCACGTAGACACAGTCAAAACAACCAGCTGAAATTCAAATCAAGCATCAGAATGAAGAAGTAATTACTTTGGATATGGCATAGTTATTGATGCCAGATAAGGCAGTTGGACTAGTTCAGAAACTATTGACAAATTCGGATTTTTCTACATAACATTGGCTAACCAAAATAAAAGAATGGAAAAAAAGTTGCCTGAAGTGACGAGTGATGATTTTGGATGGTAGGCTGGTGGCAGTGGTATAATGGTGTGGAGAATATTTCCTTGGTTCACCTTTTGCTCCTTCACACCAACTGAGCATTGTTTAACTGCCACAGGCTAATTTCTTGATGCATGCTCAATCTTCCAGGTAAGAAAACACAGAAAGTTGATTTCGCCATAAGAATTAACGCACTTCTGAGTGCAAAATGGTGACTGGTCTGAGACTAATGTAGACTGATTATGCACTTTTTAATGCAATGGATAAATTACACAGACAAATCTTTTAAAGTTCTGTTCTTCTCTATACTGTTTGCCATAACAATAATACATTGCTGTAGCATACCTACCTAATGAACTGTTGGCACAGAGTTTCTTATCGTAGCAAGAGAAGCCTTCTTTAGCTCTCCAGCCATAATTTCGACCTTTCTCGATTATATCGATTTCCTCGAACTTGTTCTGGCCTACATCCCCACAGAAGATACGCCCTTTGCCATCTTTGGTCCATGGATCACCCCGGTCCACCGAACACCTCCACATATTGCGAACACCGTAAGCATAAACCTCCGGACGTGCTCCCTGCTCATGTATAAACGGGTTATCTGGAGGAATTCTGTACAATGGACCTCTCTGGTTGTCATCCACATCAATTCGAAGTACTTTACCCAAGAGAGCTGACCTACAACATAAAAAATGTTAATCTTTCACTACATATTGATTGATAGGGTTTCAGCTCTCATTTTCCAGTTTTAAACAGCAATACCATCAGTACTTTCATCCTCTCTTCTGTTTAACAGACACACATAACAGTTCTCACTGTATATTTTTGTATAGTTGCCATGTTTATCTTTAAAACATGCAAAAAAAAAGATTTTTGCTGTTTTTGCAATTTCTTACTGGACATGAACTGAACATAATTTTCAACAGATTGTAATGAAGGTCATACTGTCATAACAACATGCCTATAAAGAAAGTACGTGGTAGATTTTTTTCATCTAAAATGTCAAGAAACATACAAGAACTGATTATACATTCAAATTAGCTATTGTACATTTTAATGTATACATTTTTTAAATTTTCATTTGTCTAATTATGAGCTCCTTACTTGTTCTGAGCATTCCCATATTTCCCAAATGGGTCTCCTGCCATACCACCATCACCTGTGAAAATATACAAGTACCCATCATCTGCAAATAGCAGCTGCCCGCCATTATGGTTGGATGCTGGTTCATCAATCTCCAGAATAACTCTAAAAGGAACATGTGGATACAAGAAATAAGGAATAGATTAAAACAAATTTACACAAAAAGCACAAAAGAATTGGTATAAACCACT
Organism: Oreochromis niloticus; assembly: GCF_001858045.2. Taxonomy (NCBI): domain Eukaryota; kingdom Metazoa; phylum Chordata; class Actinopteri; order Cichliformes; family Cichlidae; genus Oreochromis; species Oreochromis niloticus. The sequence goes on from NC_031983.2 coordinate 3,255,395, forward strand.
TGTTTCTCTCTGATAATGGTCAGTATGACAAAAAGTATAAAACTGCAAAACAGTTCAGGTTTTAGAAGAAGGTGGTACTTTTTGCTATCCAAGTACAACAGTTCATACCTACCGCTCAGAGCTGTGGTCCACCTCATTCATGTCATTGGCTGATACATGGAACTCACTGATTCTGATTCTCTCATCAAAACCCACCTCCACTGAGTAATACACATACAGCTTCCCGTTGTACTTGTATTTGGGGTGAAAGGCGAGTCCAAGAAAGCCTCTCTCATCACCTTCCCATGATGACGTTAGCACAACCTGGGTAATGTTCAGAAATGGTCTCTCCAGCTTGGACCTATCTGGAAGATAGGTCCACACCAGGCCGACTTGTTCTGCCACAAAGAATCTATGTGTGCCATCATTGGCATGCACCATAGCTAATGGATTCTGGAGACCATTGGCCACTTCTTCCAGGCACAGCTGCAGACAGCCATTTGAGTTCACCTGAATGCCACCCAGGTTCTGAGTGAGTCGCTGGTTGTTAAGCAGATATGGATAACAGTAGTCCTTGTCTTGTAACTCCAGGTAATGGCAGAGACTGGTCTGATTTTCTCTGACGTTTGCTATATGTGGGTCACCAGACAAGAAAGGAATGGTGAAAGAACACTTATTCCAAAACTGAAAGCAGTATTCAGAACAGAGGCCTGGGATGGTCCTGAGCGGGGTGCTTGGATCCTCAGCATCAAAGAGGTGAGCTGCATAGGGAGAACACTCCTGAGATCAGACAGATGGAGGAAAAGAGGAGACAAGCAACACATGAAGAGACATGCAACAAGAAGGAACAGTTAGTGCCACTTGTACCGTGTAAAGTGGTCTTTAAACCTGCATTGGTCGTTTTTGTTACATTGATTACAACATGAACAAGTTAAAAATACAATTTGACATTATGTGTCCTTTATATAAATCTTGGTCCAATACTCTGTTCTCTTGGGGAACAGAGTACCTACTTGTTCTTCCATTGCCCATTCTTTCCTGCTGAGCAAAGTCTTATATAAAAGCTTCTCTTGTGAAATATTATTAGTGGTGTCAGTGAACTAAACCAGTAAAGTTGTGGGCCATAACACAAAATATTATTGAGCTTAAAAAACTAAAATGGTGACACCAGCAATTTCTTAATGTTAATAAAGTTCATTCAGTCCTAATGACTAAAGGAGATATATAGAAAAGATATATAACTTTAGTCTTGACCCATATTGATCTGCATACATAGAATGATATGTCATGGTCTGGGTAAATTTTGCAAAGAACCAGGGTTCTCCCTGTGCACTTTAACTACCTTGTATTTGGACAATTGAATACATAATGGTAAATGAATATTAATTTTAAGAATTAATAATAATATACTTCGTTAATACATACTTGCAAAGCAAGATTACTGCGGGTTATTATATTGAGATATGCCTGTAGATGATTCGCAGCATAATTCCATGTATTTTCTATAGACTGCATTACCAGTAATGACAGAACATAAATAAACTAGATTTTCAGAAAAATCTTTGATAGCCTTTACTGTACAGCTTTCAGTGTACAGCTTTCAAAGTCTTCATGACAATTTTGTTTTTAACTAAAGACACCATATTGCTTTGTTGTTTTTCTTCTTTTGCTCTTTTTACAGGAGTTGTTTTGTTTGGCCAGTGTAATGGTAGGTCCTGGACTCAGCCAACCGACCTTTGTCCATGTGTTCCTACCTGGCAGAGCAAGTCGAAGATGAACCCGGCACAGCTGGCATATCCACTGTAGTCAAAATTATCCATAATCTGGTAGTATTTAGACATCAGCTCCTGGTCTTTCTGATAATCACAGCAGCCAAATTCCTTGTACATTATACAAAATTCCAGCTCTCTCTGCGGTCGGAAGGGCGGTTTAAAATCCAAACATTGCGGGTGTAACATCACAGGTGCAAAACATAGTGTCAAAAACGACAGAGTAGACCAGAGCCACAGATGGCTGGTGATTTTTCCACAACACCGCTCCATTACGGCCCACGCTGCATGACATGGGAGGAAAGATTTTTCGAAAGAGGCTTCCCGTGTGGACTCTGATCATTCGCATTGCTCAACGCTCTGACGTGGTGAAGCGCAAGTCTGCGTTTATTTTTGCTCGACGAGTTTTAAGCAGTTTGAATTTACAAACAAAATGTCAAAATACAGTCATTGTAGTAAATACTGCATCAGTTATGCACAACATTTTTTTTTCAGTACTGACGAAGCAGTCAGTCCTCCGAATCCGACTTTGCGACTGACATTATTTCATTTTGTACATCGCGGTAATAACGCATATAGTTCCAGAGGGGGGCTGAGAACGTATGCTTCTGAACGTAGAAAACAGAAAAAGTATGATGCGCAAACATGTTTTAAGTAGTTTGAATGAAGAGCTTTAAATTACACTGAAAGTGTAAAAAATAAACTCCTGTTTGCGTGAGAAGAAGATTTAGTTAACCTTCTTGTTGCCTTTGGTTGAACAATAAAGCCAAGATGTTTAATAGCAGAGAAAACGCCTTAAATTTTACTTTATCACCTTGAAACCCTATGTTCGTTTCCTAAGTTAAAACCAACATTAGATAAATTGAAATATCGTCTCTCTCCATATTTCCATTTAAGCTGTAAAACTTTTGGGTACAGAGATTGTCGTAGGCTCACTCTGAGCTAAAATCACAGTCAGTGAGTCAGTCAGGCAGACTACACACATGCAAACAAAAACACATTGTTGATTAATTTTGTTTATTACATCATGTTCCACCAGTTTTTGTAATTTTGGCTACAACACTTTCTCAGGAATTTAACCATTTTGTATTTTAAGGCCAAACATATTTTCCTTTACAACTTTGTTCCAGTACTGCCAGATCATATTTTCAATCTTCAAACACACGTCAGGATGTTGGCAGATGCTGCTGCTAAGTTTCCAAAAAGCAGATTTAGGGCAACATGAAGAAGCAGCAAGAGGAATAAGGGTACAAATAGTTTCCTGATCACTTAGTGCAGTTACATTACTCAGATGTTTACAGACTGGTTTGATAGTGATTTTCTTCCGACCTGGGTGTGTGTCCCTCTTCAATTAAATCTGCTCATAAACAGTTCTAGATATAGACTCTAAGAATCAGAGTTTCTAAAAGATCACCTGTCAAGACAATTATTTAGTACAACATTAAAGTCCCCACCAAAAACAATGTCAGAATTGGGATATTTAGTTAACCAGTGAAGTACTCGCTCCCCTAACCTGTCAATGAAAACATTATTTTCAGGTTAGGAACTGAAACCATTGTGGTGGACCACTAGAGGGCTCCACTCACACCCAGTGTTAAGGAAGTGTGTTCTTGTGTTGTGTGGCGCGATGTGTGCAGTTGATGTTGGAGAGGAATAAAGAAGGAGTGAGAAGTGAGAGCTCTGTGCCGTTAATGCTTACCTCCACATTGGTGACCCCTGACTCGAGCATGCAACGGGCCGCAGATAACGCAGACTCCGCTGCGTCCACCATATGACGGGCCATACAGGGTTCTTAAACCAGGCAACAAACATTTCATTTTGGACTTTGGCGGTCGGCAGGAGGTTGTCTCTGTTGACAGACTTAAGCAGGAGTCTGCAATCTTTTACACCCAAAGAGCCATTTGGACCCGGTTTCCACGCAAAAGAAAACACTGGGAGCCGCAAATACTTTTTGACATCTAAAATGAAGATAACACTGTATATATTGTTTTTTATCTTTATGCTTTGTGTGAACAACTAAGGTGTGCTGCTTATGAAATCCATGAAGTGCTACAGAGAAAATTACATTTTATTTACGTAATTAACACATTTTGAACTCTTAAAGAAATATAACAAAAGGAAAGACACCCAGCTGAACTAAAATGATCCATGTAGCAAACAAAAACTGTTGTCAGCTGCCACCCTTATATCGCCTTTGGGCTGTTGGAGCCTTGACCTGACTCTTAAAAAATAACTGGAAAAAAGCTCTATGCTGCTGAAAAATGAAAAATAGATATTTGCAAAATTCTGCCTAAATATGTAATTTACCTGGTTAATGCGTGCGGCGGGGCGTGGTTTGCAGCGCCGCTGCAGGGGAGGCGGACGCACCTGAGCGACACCCGCAATCACGCCTCGCCGCCTTTACGTCTGCGCTATCTATGCTGTTGTGTTGTTGGTGGTGTATGTCGGGCTGTGAGCCAGGGCCGTGCAGAGACGTTTATAGGGGCGGGTGCTCAAAGCTAAAAAAGGGCACATTGAACCAGGCTGAATAACAACAACACACATTCATCAAGAATCTAATATGGGATCGCATCATACTATATCACTGTTGTGAGGCAAAGCAAACGTAGCCTATGTTTTACCTGATGGGTACAATGTTGCTGTTGAGGGGTTGCTGCTGCTCCTGCTGCTGATAGTGCTGGAGGGCAGGGCTGTGTTGATCTGAGACTGTAGACATTAAAAAGTCCATAGGAGAGATGGTAGCTGATTAAACAAGTGTCATGAGATAATAACAAAATGCAAAGATTGGTGACAGCACTTGGAACCATAAGGCAACAAAAAACTGAGAAATAAACTAGACCCTGCCTGTGAATCACTCTTTGCCTCTCTTCCTCCTTCCATCCCCTCATTTCATCTATCACTCTCCACTTGCTGTCCATCTGAGAACAAGGCACAACTTGCTATTGCAATACACTATTGCAATACACACCAGTGTGTGA